>NC_057799.1:273941315-274136054 GCF_018294505.1 Triticum aestivum | reverse complement strand
AAATTTATCATGCAACTCCTTGTTCGTCATGTTCTCCCAATCAGTCTCATCGGCTTGTGAACCTGCCATGGTTAGCAGCAAAAGAAACACAAAAGAATATGATCCTGCAGACTACTAGAAGTGGTGGTGATGGTGGTGTGTCACAAAACCTTCAAGCGAATCTCAAATTCTTACCAGTTCTTACCCAGCAGCAGGTGGTGATCGGCAACCGTTGTAGTCAAAAACTCTCAAAGCTTGGATATAGCGATTACCAGGAAGAGTCAAACGCACGATGTAGACTTATGTGGAGCTGGGAAGGCTTATAATATGGTAGCAAAATGGTAAGCAATAATCAATTCAGAGATGCAAAGTTGAATAAACGCTCAACGACGGTACTGTGCTGGTCCTAGGCTAGACCGTGCTAGAGACGCGAGCCTAGAACACTAACAAAATCACGGCGCTGCACGTAAACAAGGGAAAAGCACACTCTGGAATTTTTTTTCGCTCTTTTTTTTTGCGCTCTATTTTTTTTTGTGCTCCTTTTTTTTTGCGAAAAATCACTATAATGGCGAGTGTCTCAAAACTCTTCCCAGGTCAAACTGACAGGATGGGCACAAAATTTTTTGACTATTTTTTTTTTCGGAAATCAGGGCAGCGACGACGAAAAAGTGCGACAAAAAATCACTATGATGGCGAGTGTCTCAAAACACTACCCGGGGCCTAAAAATAGGATAGGGAAAAAATATTTTTGGTTGCCGAAATTTTGGCCTAAAAACTGCCCGGGGTCTCCAGACTCTTTTTTTTTTCCGAGACCTACTCAGGCAAGGAAACACGAAACGGAAAATATATGGATCTCTAAAACCAACCGAATATGAAAAGAACTCGGATTGGTGGTGGATATATGGCGGTAGGATATGGCAGCGGTGGTGGTATATGGTAGCGGTAGTGGTATATGGATACGGATCGGTGGTGGTATATGGATACGGATTGGTGGTGGTATATGGATACGGATGCAAAGCGGTGGCGGATAAGCAATGGTGGTAGATGGCAAGGCGATGATGATGGTGCGGCGGCGGCGTGACAACTTATGACCAGAACTCGAAACTCTAAAAGACTAGGCTCTAAGACCAGCAACTTGACACGACGATGCAACCGCAAATTCAACCAAGCAAAAACCCTAAAAAGATTATGCAAAGGCTCAGATTGGTTCGGATATGATGAACTAACCCTAATTTTTTTTGTGGCTTTTTCGTGGACTGTAGGTATGAAGAACAGACTCAATCTAAACTATGAAAAACTGTAAAATCTCACCGAGCAACCTGGAAATCTGATACCACTTGATATAGGCAAAGGTGTCCCGTCTTTCGATGAGATGATGGATATCGCTTTGGTGGAAGTCGACTTTGACGATCCGACTACGAACGTGCGAGGACGTCGCGCCTTAGCAATCGCTAAACCAACTCCGAGAGGTTATCGACCACGCCGGAGCACGATCAACCTGACCACGAGGGTCTGTTTCCTGCGAGCAAACGAAGAACAAGCAAGAAACTGAGATTGCAATCTGGATATTGCGAATATAAGATGAAAGCTTTATTGATCAAGGTGGAGTTCTGTGACGCCTTTGTCTGGTCGCTGAACACAAACGAAGTACGCGAAGTTGCAGCTATGGCGAACTTTTAATCTAAACAAAACCCAAAGTCTAAACGACGCCCTAAGGGCTGTATATATGGAGGAAGAGGGGGGGAATTTCGTGGCCCTTGAGGAAGGGGTCCGAAACCAACCCTATCTCTTGTTTCCCCACACATACGGACTCTAAAAACAGCCTATACTTATGTATTTCGAAATTACATGGGCCTGGCCCAATAATAAGGTGACGCAGCACCTAGAATAGCCTTTGGACGAAAGTTATGAAGTAGCATCTTGTATATTTCGTCCAAGGCTTCATGCACGCATTATGGTGGCTTCAACGTCCTGAAATCATCACTTGTAACTCCGTTCTTGTTCCCCATGCGCATGCCATCATCTCCATGCTTGTTCTTGCTCCAATGTTCATCCTTCTCAAAGCTAGGCCCTTCATTTGTAAGCAAAACAAATGTATCCAATTTAGGCAGCATCATATTCTCATGAACATTAGAATCATTAGCAAGAAACGAAAGTACCTGGTAATTTAATTGGCGTGCGCGAGCTCTAGTAATTGGTCCAGTATGTATAGCAGCAGGGCCTGTGGGTGTAACAATGGTATTGATGTCCTCATCATCCTCCCCTTCTTGAAATGAAGTCGTCCTCGACGGAAGCTCATCTTCCTCACCCAAATAAGGCTTCAAATCTGCAATGTTAAAAGTGGGACTAACCCCAAAATCTGCACGCAGCTCAAGTTTATATGCATTATCATTTATTTTCTCTAACACCTTAAAAGGACCATCAGCACGTGGCATTAGCTTTGATTTGCGCAAATCAGGAAATCTATCCATACGCAAATGTAACCAAACAAGATCTCCAGGTGCAAACACAACATGTTTTCTACCCTTATCTCCAGCACTTTTATATTTAGCATTCATACGCTCAATGTTTTCCTTAGTTAACTCATGCATTTTTAAGATCAATTCAGCACGTTGTTTAGCATCAAAATTAACCTTCTCCGAAGATGGAAGAGGCAACAAATCAATAGGTGCACGAGGTAGGAAACCATACACAATTTCAAAAGGGCACATCTTAGTAGTAGAATGCAATGAACGATTATAAGCAAACTCAATATGAGGCAAGCATTCTTCCCACATTTTCTTATTATTCTTCAAAACAGCCCTAAGCATTGTAGACAATGTTCTATTGACTACTTCAGTTTGTCCATCAGTTTGGGGGTGACAAGTAGTACTAAAAAGCAGTTTGGTCCCCAACTTAGCCCATAAACATCTCCAAAAGTGGCTAAGAAATTTAGTATCACGATCTGAAACAATAGTATTTGGCACACCATGCAAGCGAATAATTTCACGAAAGAACAAATCAGCAACATTAACAGCATCATCGCTTTTATGACATGGTATAAAGTGTGCCATTTTCGAGAATCTATCCACGACAACAAATATGCTATCCCTCCCCTTCTTTGTTCGAGGTAAACCTAAAACAAAGTCCATAGATATATCCTCCCAAGGAACACTAGGTACAGGCAAAGGCATATATAAACCATCAGGATTGAGTCGTGACTTAGCTTTTTGACATGTAGTGCAGCGAGCAACAAAACGCTCAACATCCCACTATCTTCTCCATAGCCTCTTCAAATCTGTTTAGCACATCTCCCACCTGGCCACTCATCATTTGCTGAAATTTATCATGCAACTCCTTGTTCGTCATGTTCGCCCAATCAGTCTCATCGGCTTGTGAACCTGCCATGGTTAGCAGCAATAGAAACACAAAAGAATATGATCCTGCAGACTACTAGAAGTGGTGGTGATGGTGGTGTGTCACAAAACCTTCAAGCGAATCTCAAATTCTTACCAGTTCTTACCCAGCAGCAGGTGGTGATCGGCAACCGTTGTAGTCAAAAACTCTCAAAGCTTGGATATAGCGATTACCAGGGAGAGTCAAACGCACGATGTAGACTTATGTGGAGCTGGGAAGGCTTATAATATGGTAGCAAAATGGTAAGCAATAATCAATTCAGAGATGCAAAGTTGAATAAACGCTCAACGACGGTACTGTGCTGGTCCTAGGCTAGACCGTGCTAGAGACGCGAGCCTAGAACACTAACAAAATCACGGCGCTGCACGTAAACAAGGGAAAAGCACACTCAGGAATTTTTTTTTCGCTCTTTTTTTTTGCGCTCTTTTTTTTTTGCGCTCCTCCTTTTTTTTTTGCGAAAAAATCACTATAATGGCGAGTGTCTCAAAACTCTTCCCAGGTCAAACTGACAGGATGGGCACAAAATTTTTTGACTATTTTTTTTTTCGGAAATCAGGGCAGCGACGACGAAAAAGTGCGACAAAAAATCACTATGATGGCGAGTGTCTCAAAACACTACCCGGGGCCTAAAAATAGGATAGGGAAAAAATATTTTTGGTTGCCGAAATTTTGGCCTAAAAACTGCCCGGGGGTCTCCAGACTTTTTTTTTTTTTCCGAGACCTACTCAGGCAAGGAAACACGAAACGGAAAATATATGGATCTCTAAAACAAACCGACTATGAAGAGAACTCGGGTTGGTGGTGGATATATGGCGGTAGTATATGGCAGCGGTGGTGGTATATGGCAGCGGTGGTGGTATATGGATACGGATTCAAAGCGGTGGCGGATAAGCAATGGTGGTAGATGGCAAGGCGATGATGATGGTGCGGCGGCGGCGTGACAACTTATGACCAGAACTCGAAACTCTAAAAGACTAGACTCTAAGACCAGCAACTTGACACGACGATGCAACCGCAAATTCAACAAAGCAAAAACCCTAAAAAGATTATGCAAAGGCTCAGATTGGTTCGGATATGATGAACTAACCCTAATTTTTTTGTGTGGCTTTTTCGTGGACTGTAGGTATGAAGAACAGACTCGATCTAAACTACGAAAAACTGTAAAATCTCACCGAGCAACCTGGAAATCTGATACCACTTGATAGAGGCAAAGGTGTCCCGTCTTTCGATGAGATGATGAATATCGCTTTGATGGAAGTCGACTTTGACGATCCGACTACGTACGTGCGAGGACGTCGCGCCTTAGCAATCGCTAAACCAACTCCGAGAGGTTATCGACCACGCCGGAGCACGATCAACCTGACCACGAGGGTCTGTTTCCTGCGAGCAAACGAAGAACAGGCAAGAAACTGAGATTGCAATCTGGATATTGCGAATATAAGATGAAAGCTTTATTGATCAAGGTGGGGTTCTGTGACGCCTTTGTCTGGTCGCTGAACACAAACGAAGTACGCGAAGTTGCAGCTATGGCGAACTTTTAATCTAAACAAAACCCCCCCAAAGTCTAAACGATGCCCTAAGGGCTGTATATATGGAGGAAGAGGGGGGGAATTTCGTGGCCCTTGAGGAAGGGGTCCGAAACCAACCCTATCTCTTGTTTCCCCACACATACGGACTCTAAAAACAGCCTATACTTATGTATTTCGAAATTACATGGGCCTGGCCCAATAATAAGGTGACGCAGCACCTAGAATAGCCTCTGGACGAAAGTTATGAAGTAGCATCTTGTATATTTCGTCCAAGGCTTCATGCACGCATTATGGTGGCTTCAACGTCCTGAAATCATCACTTGTAACTCCGTTCTTGTTCCCCATGCGCATGCCATCATCTCCATGCTTGTTCTTGCTCCAATGTTCATCCTTCTCAAAGCTAGGCCCTTCATTTGTAAGCAAAACAAATGTATCCAATTTAGGCAGCATCATATTCTCATGAACATTAGAATCATTAGCAAGAAACGAAAGTACCTGGTAATTTAATTGGCGTGCGCGAGCTCTAGTAATTGGTCCAGTATGTATAGCAGCAGGGCCTGTGGGTGTAATAATTGTATTGATGTCCTCATCAAAAAATAGCCCCCAAATTTTTTTGTGATTTGTTGGTGTGATGAAGTTTTGTTGGATTTGAGCCGTGAATTTTGTGTGTGCCTCGTAGATCTAGCTTCCCCACCCTTCTTTTCCACCAATTTTTTTCTTTTCCCCTTCGGATTTGGGTTTTTCCTCAAGTTTTTCCGCCCAAATCCACGATCCCCAATTCTCTGCTCTTGCCAGTTTCGCGACCACCGGAACTTCCGGCCACGCCCGGACCTTCCGGCCACCCCGGAGTCTTGCCCGGACCTTCCGGCTTAGACAGAAAGTTCGCACATCTTCGACGATTTCCGCTACTTCGACAACTCCGTCCACGGTGCACCGGCATCTTCGCCAACGTACTAAAGACCGTGCACTACAACAACGACTACAATCTCATCCTTTTGAAACCTTCAACCGTAAGCAAGGACGGTAATCTCGACGACATCTTTGTCTAATCCTTGTCATTTGCTTTGACTACCACATAGCCCATCTTTGCGTACCTTACCCATCGAGACTAGCCTTTGAGTATTGCCGGCAACGTGACTTGTGCACATTTAGTGATAATACTCTCCCATAGCATACATACCAAATCATCGTGGTGCATATCTTGGTATCATCTCTTGTGTCACAAAGTTGTCATCGCATATACTCAATTGCTATCTTGGTTCGTAAAGCATTGCATGAGAAAAGAGCTCAAACATCAAAGAGCCAAACAAGCTTTTAAGCAAACGGGAAAGATAAGCAAAGAGCTTATAAGCAAGAACCATAGCATCATACAACATTAAGATTCTCATACTCGATCATCTTGGATCAAAGCATAGAAACATCATACATATAGAATACTTGGGATAGAAGTCGTTGCAATTTTGCTTAGTAGGTTGTGCACAAGTTTCGTATCCGCCTATTGTGCAATCGTGCTAGCGTCTCTCTAGTGTTGTGCAACAAGAGCATTTTCGTGGATTCCACATTTTGGCTCACCCTTGGTTGCACGACCCCACTTATCTATTTGCGTGTGTGTTTCCGTGTACCTTATCCTGCTATTGGTCTACTTGTTGCATTTGCAAAGTTGCAAATCTTTTCCAACATTATTGAGTCTCACTTACAATTGCATCAAATTTTGTGCCACCATCCTAACCAAACTCCACCATAAGCTTTTACTTGCGTAGGTGTGAGAAACCGACAAGAATTGGTACCAATTGTGCTATGTCCTTGTTACGCATTGGAGTGATCATTGATCCACCTTCAACATCGGTCAAGGTACATTTGGTATTGGTTCTTCTCTTTCTCCCACTCACATATTTTTGTTTGGAATGATGGATAGGCCAAGTACTTCTACCAACCCACTCTTATTGGAGCAAGACGACGACATGTCTTCCTTCATCACCAAAACGCAACTAATTGGCGCACACCGAGCTTTGCATCAAGAACAACTTGCTTTGGGCGATCGCATCGACAACCTCGCCACCGATCTACGACACTCCGAGCAACGTACAAGAGACTACTTCGACACATCCATTAGTTCCCTCATAGAAGATATTCGAACCATGATGGTCTACAACTTCGTCCTCTTCACGACGGAGCCGCTCAAGTCGACACTCCGATGACACTATCTCCGGTTCAAGTACACCTACATCAAACACTCTTCGTCGTGCCGCGCGTCAAGACCGTCAAGCAAACCGCAATCCTCTACACGACACCGACTCTCAAGAGCATAGACACTGTCAAAACCAAGCTACATTTGCGCAAGCACAAGAACGACAACGCCAACAACAACAAGAACAAGAGGAGCGCGCGCGACAACATCAAGATGCACAAGATGCCGAGGCGCAACGTCAAGAACAACAACTACGTGAAGCTCAAGCACTTGAGGCGCAACGTGCCCTGATGAGGACATCAATACCATTGTTACACCCACAGCCCCTGCTGCTATACATACTGGACCAATTACTAGAGCTCGCGCACGCCAATTAAATTACCAGGTACTTTCATTTCTTGGTAATGATTCTAATGTTCATGAGAATATGATGCTGCCTAAATTGGATACATTTGTTTTGCTTACAAATGAAGGGCCTAGCTTTGAGAAGGATGAACATTGGAGCAAGAACAAGCATGGAGATGATGGCATGCACATGGGGGACAAGAAACGGAGTTACAAGTGATGATTTCAGGACGTTGAAGCCACCATAATGCGTGCATGAAGCCTTGGACGAAATATACAAGATGCTACTTCATAACTTTCGTCCAGAGGCTATTCTAGGTGCCGCGTCACCTTATTATTGGGCCAGGCCCATGTAATTTCGAAATACTTGAGTATAGGCTATTTTTAGAGTCCGTATGTGTGGGGAAACAAGAGATAGGGTTGGTTTCGGACCCCTTCCCCAAGGGCCACGAAATTCCCCCCTCTTCCTCCATATATACAGCCCTTAGGGCGTTGTTTAGACTTTGGGTTTTGTTTAGATTAAAAGTTCGCCATAGCTGCAACTTCGCATACTTCGTTTGTGTTCAACGACTAGACAAAGGCGTCACAGAACCCCACCTTGATCAATAAAGCTTTCATCTTATATTCGCAATATCCAGATTGCAATCTCAGTTTCTTGCTTGTTCTTCGTTTGCTCGCAGGAAACAGACCCTCGTGGTCAGGTTGATCGTGCTCCGGCGTGGTTAATAACCTCTCGGAGTTGGTTTAGCGATTGCTAAGGCGCGACGTCATCGCACGTTCGTAGTCGGATCGTCAAAGTCGAATTCCACCAAAGCGATATCCATCATCTCATCGAAAGACGGGACACCTTTGCCTCTATCAAGTGGTATCATGCCCTTCAAGATTCAAGTCGTGCCGTAGCCAATCGAGGCCGACAGGCTCGTCTACATCAAGAAGCACTTCGCGACGAAGCTCAAGAAAGGATTTACCAAGCACGTATGCATCGACAAGCTCCTCCTCAAGATCGACAAGCTCCTCCTCAAGCGAGACAAGAATGTCAAGTCCATCGAGAGCAAGAAAACAATGGACCCCCTACTCACCAAGAGCAACATGAGGTCGACAACCCTCCTCGCCAAGAGCAACATGAGGAAGACAACCCTCCTCGCCAAGAGCAACATGAGATTGACAATCCGCAACGACGTGGGCGTCATCATCCCCGACCCCAACACAATGAAGAACAACGCTATGGCAAGCTAAAGTTCACCATGCCAAAGTTCACCAGAAGCAATGACCCCGAAGAGTACATCTCATGGGCATTGAAGGTCGACAAAATCTTCCGCTTGCACAACTACGAAGAAGAAAAGAAGATCGCAATGGCATCCCTTGAATTCCAAGACTACGTCCTCATTTGGTGGGAACAAGTCATTGAGTGCCGAGCGGCAAGAGGTGAACCACCCATCACCACTTGGGCACAAATGAAGGATGTCATGAGAGCACGATTCGTGCCAAACTAGTACAACCGTGACCTCTTCAAGAAACTCCAACAACTCAAGCAAGGAACCAAGAGCGTTGAAGAGTACTACAAGGAAATGGAGATTGCCATGATATGAGCCAATGTCAAAGAAGATGATGAGAAAACTATGGCACGTTTCTTGAATGAACTCAATCACCCTATCAAGAAGATTGCCGACTTTCAACCATACTCAAACCTCATCGAGCTAGTGCACCAAGCAACCAAAGGGGAACACCAAGTGCAAGACGACTTCAAGTATGCCAAGTTCTCATCCAAGTCCTATGGCCTCTCCAACAATCAAGCTTCGACGACTCCAACACCTTCTACCTCAACCAAGCCATCTACAAGCAACGGCGACAAGTCAAGTTACAAGAAGACTTCGACAAGCTCAAGTCGTCCTCCTACTACAAGCAACTTCAAGAAAGCTTCATCATCATCTACCCCAACCGATGAGACCATCAAGACAAGTTCGTTCAAATGCTTCACATGCGGCGGCCGAGGCCACAAGTCTTTCGAGTGCACCAACAAGCGCACCATGATCCTCAACGACGACGGAACCTATGACTTAATGAGTGAAGGAGAAATGGAAGCCCTTGAGCAAGTGGCCATGCACCGCCAAGTGAACAACGAAGATGAAGATGATCAAGTTTTTTGTGACGAAGATTCAAGTCCCGCTCTTGTTGTTTCCAAGGTCTTGACTCTTCAACATCAACAAGATGAAGACCAAAGATGCCATATTTTCCACACGAAGGCCGGTATCAATGGACGGTCCGTCAAGGTCATCATCGATGGAGGGAGTTGCCATAACTTAGCAAGTGAAGAACTATGCTCCATACTCAACTTGGTCAAGATGAAGCACCCGCACCCCTACAAGGTTCAATGGCTAAGCGAAAACGGCACCATCCAAGTCGAGCATAGGGTACAAGTCTCCTTCAAGATCGGAGCTTATGAGGACACTTTGGAGTGTGATGTCCTTCCGATGACCGTTTGCCACCTTCTTCTTGGACGACCATGGCAATTTGACCGAGGTGTCATCCACAACGGGCGTACGAACCATTATAGTTTCAAGATGAAAGGGAAGGAGTTTGTGCTACGACCTATGTCTCCAAGCCAAGTGCTCTCCGACAAACAAGCCACCCATCATGGAGAGAATAGTGAGAGAGCGAACCACCAAAAAGAGAGTGAGCGCCACAAGCCAAAATTGAGTGCCTCCACGATGAGCGACAAGAAAAACTTAGTTCTATTTGCCACCAAACGTGAGATGAGAGAAGTGTGTGAGAACCCATCAAGTGTCCTACACTATGTCCTCTTGTGCAAGGATGAGGCACCAAAAACTAACACCTCTCACAATCTACCCTTGGTGTTATCTTCTTTATTGCAGGAATTCCAAGATGTTTTCCCCGATGAGCTACCTCCGGGTCTACCTCCACTACGAGGCATTGAGCACCGTATAGACCTCATCCCCAGAGCGCCACTTCCAAACAAAGCTCCCTACCGAGTCAACCCCGAAGAAACCAAAGAAATACAAAGGCAAGTAAAGCATCTCATAGATCATGGACATGTGCGTGAAAGTTTGAGTCCTTGTGCCGTACCGGTCATTCTTGTGCCTAAAAGAGACGGTAGCTTTCGCATGTGTTCCGATTGTAGACCTATCAATGCTATCACCGTTCGCTATAGGTACCCCATTCCACGCCTTGATGATATGCTTGATGAGCTTAGCGGTGCCACTATTTTCTCTAAAATTGATCTTAAAAGTGGTTACTATCAAATCCGCATACAAGAGGGTGATGAATGGAAAACCGCTTTCAAAACAAAGTTTGGTCTCTATGAGTGGTTAGTCATGCCTATGGGTTTATCGGAAGCACCGGGTACTTTCATGCGTCTTATGTATTATGTGTTTCGCCCTTACATTGGTGAATTTGTTGTTGTCTACTTTGATGATATGCTTGTGTTTAGCAAATCTCTCAAAGAGCATGTCACCCACCTTCGCACCGTGCTACAAAATGATGAGCACATCAATACCATTGTTACACCCACAGGCCCTGCTGCTATACATACTGGACAAATTACTAGAGCTCGCGCACGCCAATTAAATTACCATGTACTTTCGTTTCTTGGTAATGATTCTAATGTTCATGAGAATATGATGCTGCCTAAATTGGATACATTTGTTTTGCTTACAAATGAAGGGCCTAGCTTGGAGAAGGATGAACATTGGAGCAAGAACAAGCATGGAGATGATGGCATGCGCATGGAGAACAAGAACGGAGTTACAAGTGATGATTTCAGGACGTTGAAGCCACCATAATGCGTGCATGACGTCTTGGACGAAATATACAAGATGCTACTTCATAAATTTCGTCCAGAGGCTATTCTAGGTGCTGCGTCACCTTAATATTGGGCCAGGCCCATGTAATTTCGAAACACATAAGTATAGGCTGTTTTTAGAGTCCGTATGTGTGGGGAAACAAGAGATAGGGTTGGTTTCGGACCCCTTCCTCAAGGGCCACGAAATTCCCACCTCTTCCTCCATATATACAGCCCTTAGGGCGTCGTTTAGACTTTGGGTTTTGTTTAGATTAAAAGTTCGCCATAGCTGCAACTTCGCGTACTTCGTTTGTGTTCAGCGACCAGACAAAGGCGTCACAGAACTCCACCTTGATCAATAAAGCTTTCATCTTATATTCGCAATATCCAGATTGCAATCTCAGTTTCTTGCTTGTTCTTCGTTTGCTCGCAGGAAACAGACCCTCGTGGTCAGGTTGATCGTGCTCCGGCGTGGTCGATAACCTCTCGGAGTTGGTTTAGCGATTGCTAAGGCGCGACGTCCTCGCACGTTCGTAGTCGGATCGTCAAAGTCGACTTCCATCAAAGCGATATTCATCATCTCATCGAAAGACGGGACACCTTTGCCTATATCAAGTGGTATCAGATTTCCAGGTTGCTCGGTGAGATTTTACAGTTTTTCGTAGTTTAGATCGAGTCTGTTCTTCATACCTACAGTCCACGAAAAAGCCACAAAAAAAAATAGGGTTAGTTCATCATATCCGAACCAATCTGAGCCTTTGCATAATCTTTTTAGGGTTTTTGCTTTGTTGAATTTGCGGTTGCATCGTCGTGTCAAGTTGCTGGTCTTAGAGTCTAGTCTTTTAGAGTTTCGAGTTCTGGTCATAAGTTGTCACGCCGCCGCCGCACCATCATCATCGCCTTGCCATCTACCACCATTGCTTATCCGCCACCGCTCTGAATCCGTATCTATATACCACCACCAATCCGTATCCATATACCACCACCAATCCGTATCCATATACCACCACCGATCCGTATCCATATACCACCAACGCTACCATATACCACCACCGCTGCCATATCCTATCACCATATATCCACCACCAATCCGAGTTCTTTTCATATTCGGTTGGTTTTAGAGATCCATATATTTTCCGTTTCGTGTTTCCTTGCCTGAGTAGGTCTCGAAAAAAAAAAAGAGTCTGGAGACACCCGGGCAGTTTTTAGGCCAAAATTTCGGCAACCAAAAATATTTTTTCCCTATCCTATTTTTAGGCCCCGGGTAGTGTTTTGAGACACTCGCCATCATAGTGATTTTTTGTCGCACTTTTTCGTCGTCGCTGCCCTGATTTCCGAAAAAAATAGTCAAAAAATTTTGTGCCCATCTTGTCAGTTTGACCTGGGAAGAGTTTTGAAACACTCGCCATTATAGTGATTTTTCGCAAAAAAAAAGAGGAGCGCAAAAAAAAAGAGCGAATTTTTTTTTCCAGAGTGTGCTTTTCCCTTGTTTACGTGCAGCGCCGTGATTTTGTTAGTGTTCTAGGCTCGCGTCTCTAGCACGGTCTAGCCTAGGACCAGCACAGTACCGTCGTTGAGCGTTTATTCAACTTTGCATCTCTGAATTGATTATTGCTTACCATTTTGCTACCATATTATAAGCCTTCCCAGCTCCACATAAGTCTACATCGTGCGTTTGACTCTCCCTGGTAATCGCTATATCCAAGCTTTGAGAGTTTTTGACTACAACGGTTGCCAATCACCACCTGCTGCTGGGTAAGAACTGGTAAGAATTTGAGATTCGCTTGAAGGTTTTGTGACACACCACCATCACCACCACTTCTAGTAGTCTGCAGGATCATATTCTTTTGTGTTTCTATTGCTGCTAACCATGGCAGGTTCACAAGCCGATGAGACTGATTGGGAGAACATGACGAACAAGGAGTTGCATGATAAATTTCAGCAAATGATGAGTGGCCAGGTGGGAGATGTGCTAAACAGATTTGAAGAGGCTATGGAGAAGATAGATGTCGTGGAGAAGTCGTTCGAGACAAAGCTGGATAACAAGTTTACTGAATTACTCAAGCGTCTTCCCCAACCACCACCGGCTGCACATGTCGCACCTCTACAACAACAACAACCACATCTCCAACGCCGCCTTCCAAATCAAGTGGGACGGGCACAGCGCGTTCCAATTGAGACTGGTCAAAATTCGGGTGCTGTTGCACCTACTGTTGATGCTTCTTTGGCTCCTGCTCTTGCGGCGGCTGAGGAGGATGACGATTATGCGGGCGATTATGAGGATGAGGTTGATCAAAATCAGAACTACGTGCAGCCACCAGCACCACCACCAGCAGGTCGACCTCAGGTATATATTCGCAACGGTAGGCCGGCACCACCACCTCAGGTACGAGATCATGACCATCTCCCTAAACTGAAATTGAATATTCCACCATTTGAGGGTAGATATGTTCCTGATATATATCTTACTTGGGAGTTAGAAACTGAACAACGATTTACATGTTTACAATATCCTGAGGACAGACGTGTTCCTGCTGCTGTTTGTGCTTTCACTAGCTTTGCATGTGTTTGGTGGTCTGAACATTGTAGATTATATCCTGTTCCAGCTACTTGGGCTGCTTTGAAAACTGCTATGCGTACTCGTTGGGTTCCACCATATTATCAACGTGAATTACTTCAAAAATTGCAGCGTTTAAGACAAGGGAAAAAAATCTGTAGAAGAATATTATCAGGAATTACAAACTGGCATGATTAGATGTGGTCTTGTTGAGGAGAATGAAGCTATGCTTGCACGTTTTATGGGTGGATTAAATAAAGAGATTCAGACGATTCTAGAGTATAAGGATTATAATAATATCACTCGTTTATTCCATCTTGCTTGTAAAGCTGAACTTGAAGTGCAGGATCGACAGCCATTGGCGCGAACTAACTTTTCTGCAGGTCGACCTTCATCATGGACACCGCGTGCATCTTCTACTTCCACTTCACCATCACCTCCATCAGGTGCCACCTCCAGCCGTGATACAAGAAAGCAGGCACAACCACCACTCTCTGCCAAGAGCACACCTGCCGGGCCTGCGCAGAGCTCTTCTTCTTCCATGGCATCGACAGGGCACACAAGTGATATTATTTGTCGTCGTTGTAAGGGAAGAGGACATTTTGCGAGAGAATGCAAATCTCAGCGTGTAATGATTGCTACTGAGGATGGTGGGTATGAGTCCGCTAGTGACTATGATGAGGAGACTTTGGCTCTTATTACCCGTGAAGAACATGGTGGAGATGATTCTGATCATGAGACGCAATACATGGCTCCTGAAGACGCTGATAGGTATGAATGTTTAGTTGCTCAACGTGTTTTGAGTGTGCAGGTCACACAAGCAGAGCAAAATCAGAGGCATAATTTGTTCCATACAAAGGGAGTTGTGAAGGAACGTTCTGTTCGCGTCATCATAGATGGAGGGAGCTGTAACAACTTGGCTAGCATGGAGATGGTGGAGAAGCTATCTCTCACCACAAGACCACATCCACATCCTTACTACATCCAATGGTTCAACAACAGCGGCAAGGTTAAGGTAACACGTACTGTTCGTGTGCATTTTACTATCTCTACATATGCTGATTATGTTGATTGTGATGTGGTACCCATGCAAGCATGTTCCTTATTACTAGGTAGACCATGGCAATTTGATAAAAATTCTGTACACCATGGTAGAAACAATCAGTATACTCTTGTTCATAAGGATAAAAATATTACTTTGCTTCCTATGACTCCTGATTCCATTTTGAAAGATGACATTAATAGAGCTAATAAAGCAAATCAGGAGAAAAATAAGAGTGAAAATCAGATTGTGGCAAATGAATTTGCGCAACACATGAAACCTAATAATAAACCATCTAGTGTTGTTTCTGAAATTAAATTGAAAAGTGCATGTTTACTTGCCACAAAATCTGATATTGGTGAGCTCGATTTCAGCAAATCTGTTTGCTATGCTTTTGTGTGCAAAGAGGCATTATTTTCATTCGAGGACGTGCCTTCCTCTTTGCCCCCTGCTGTCACTAACATTTTGCAGGAGTTCTCTGACGTCTTCCCACAAGACGTGCCACCGGGATTACCACCTATTCGAGGGATTGAGCATCAAATTGACTTAATTCCCGGTGCATCGCTACCCAACCGTGCACCATACCGTACCAATCCAGAGGAGACGAAGGAGATTATGCGTCAAGTACAGGAGCTGCTCGACAAAGGTTATATACGCGAATCTCTTAGTCCTTGTGCTGTTCCTATTATACTAGTGCCTAAAAAGGATGGTACGTCGCGTATGTGTGTTGATTGTAGAGGCATTAATAATATTACTATTCGTTATCGTCATCCTGTTCCTAGGCTAGATGATATGCTTGATGAATTGAGTGGCTCTACAATATTCTCCAAAGTTGATTTGCGTAGTGGATACCATCAAATTCGTATGAAATTGGGAGATGAATGGAAAACTGCATTTAAAACTAAGTTTGGTTTATATGAGTGGTTAGTCATGCCTTTTGGGTTAACTAATGCACCTAGTACTTTCATGAGACTAATGAATGAAGTTTTACGTGCTTTCATTGGACGATTTGTGGTAGTCTATTTTGATGATATACTGATTTATAGCAAATCTTTGGAAGAACATTTGGAACATTTACGTGCTGTTTTTATTGCTCTACGTGATGCACGTTTGTTTGGTAACCTTGGGAAGTGCACCTTTTGCACCGACCGAGTATCTTTTCTTGGCTATGTTGTTACTCCACAGGGAATTGAAGTTGATAAAGCCAAGATTGAAGCTATTGAGAGTTGGCCGCAGCCCAAAACGGTCACACAAGTGCGGAGTTTTCTTGGACTCGCTGGTTTCTATAGGCGTTTTGTGAGAGATTTTAGCACCATTGCTGCACCTCTCAACGAGCTTACAAAGAAGGATGTGCCTTTTGTTTGGGGTACCGCACAGGAAGAAGCCTTCACGGTATTGAAGGATAAGTGGTACACATGCAAAAAGAGCAAACACAAACAACACTTGGAAATACAATGGTTAGCGCACACAAAGTGTCCATCATGTAAGAATGAGTCCGTGAGGCAAGATTATTCATGAAAAAGCATATGAAGCTTAGCAAGATGATATGGAATGAGATGCAAAGCGTTAATGGGAGAAAAATCATACATTGTGCACACAAATGTGTTTTGAATATGATGAATGCAACCACGGTGCAAAATGATGTCATAGTGAGATGGTTTATCAATAGCATGAATATGGCAATGGATGCTCAATGTGAGTATGTGATCATGCAATTGGTGGTAGGCAATGCGATCATTATGTATGAATATGCCATCAAGAAAGATCACAACAAATTTGATAAGGAAATGCACCAGCTCATATATCATGGATGACATGGGAATAGGTGCAACAAGACAAGCATAATGTGTGTCAATCCATGCATAAGATACAAATTTGTCATGGGTGGTGTTGTACCATAGCTCGATGTCGTGGTAGAAGTGTTGGTCCGGTGGTGCATCCACTAAGTCCGAGCACTCCTCAACTTGAAGGTCCATAGGGTCCATCTCCAATGTCGGTCCTCCGTTCACGAGATGTATCAGCTAGAAAACAAGAAGAAAACAACAATGAAAGAATGACCCATCCAACATGCGTATTTGAGAATGGCTCAAAGGGAAGGAGTGCACCTTTAGTAGTTTCTCAAGGGTGATGGAGTTGCGCATCATGTATGCCTTCTCATAACCAAAATGTTTCGTGATCGTATCGCCTTGTGAATCCTTCAAAACGAAAGAACATGACAAACACTCGGAAAAACAAATGAGGTTAGTGGAAATGCAAAACCTAGCATTCGTGTGGTAAGATACCCAACAAGTGTATGCATCATGCTCATCATAAGAAAGTACAACGGTGTAGTTCATGGTATGGAGGCGGATGATGCGGGAACAACCCAATACAATAGGCTCAATCAACCAAGCATGCATCACAAGTGAAGTATCCAAGTCTCCAAGATCATTAAGCATGGAAGCAACTATTGGAGGCAAGCGATAATAAACAAGATATATCATGTGAGAGGCATGAGCATATATGTCATCAACCCAAGAAAGCGAGTAATGGAACATGGGTGATGCAACCAAGCAAGTAATCATAGTGATCAAGTCAAGCAAGCTAGTAGTGCGAAGATGCAACGTACTAGAAGGAATCATGGCGAGCATGTCATGTGTGCAAATAGTGGGCATATATAATGCACATGACATTTCACAAGCATAAAGGCAAGATGTGAGCAAAATAGCATCAATAGCATGGGGCACATGATAAACATGGCAATAGCAACAAGGATCTCCACCAAGCATGCAAATACACATAGGAGTATCATAATGTTGCATCATGGGTGAATGCAAGCAAGGGTCACAATTGCATGGCAAAGGCATAGAAGCAAGCATAGCCTGCAAAGTGAACACGGGAAAATGAGCATAAGGTGACAAATGGTAAATAGCCCATAGCCGTGTGAGAGCCAAGTAGAAGAGATGCGCGTAGTCGTTGCGCGAAGGGAATGGTGGGAAGGACAATCCACGGGATCCCAAGTCATCTTTGCTCTCAAGAGCTCGTTTCGTCAACTCATGGGATTGTGAGGTTGACGAGTATTCATAAGTACCTACACAAAACAAAGACAAAGGGAAAATTGTGTGTGCGTGGTAGATGTACACATCATCCATCATGATGCATACGTGCATGTGTTGGTTAGCACAAAATAGCCAATGCTCAAATAAATGAGATGCGTGATATAGAAACATGTCATCCATCATGAGAGGTTTGTTGTTATGTATGGCATAATGGAGACTCAAATTGTGTAATGCATCATGAGAAATATGTAGAGCATTGTTATTCATGGAATGCATATGGTGCAAACAATTATGGGAATCATGCAAAGTATGAATGCATCAAGATCTCCTAATATGTATGAGGAAACTATGGGGGTCTCCCCATGAGCATTTGTAGAAACATCACATGGAGAATATTGACAACATCCAAAACAATGCATATTCGGAGCAATGCGATCATGGCATGGCATAGTAGATGAATTGCGTACATCATGTAAAGGAAGCATGGCAATATCATCACATGAAAAACAGAAGCCAATGACCATCATTTCGTCATCTATGCCATAAGTGCAAATGGGATTTATATTAATGGGGCATGCATAGTTACTATGTTGAGATTGAAATGAAGCAATATGGGAGATCTCACTCATAGCATATGACAAGTTCAATGGATTGTCAAACATGAAGTGACCAATAGAATTTTCACATGAAATCCTATGGAGCATAGCATCACAACTAGGCAACTCAACATGCTCATCATCATATTCATCATAAATTGGTAAGTTATGACATGAAGAAGTCGCACTAGCATGAAACATGGGAATAGGTGGATCAACATCATGCAAGCAATCATTGGTGAAATAGTCCACTAGTGGGTCAAGAGAAGCACTATCACCTATGTTACCTTTGGAGCGTAGCTCATGTGTTGTAGGTGAGGTTGCAACTTGATGGTACCATGTGGGGGGTTCATCATCGTCCACCATGGCCATCGTCGTCTCCATTGGAGGTATGGACTCGTCGAGGATAGGCATGTTGTCATGTCGGAGACCTAGCACCAAAGAAAACACACTCGGAGTAGAGGTTAAGTTGTTAGAAATCATAGTGGTCTCACGTGCCGTGTCAACTACCTCACTCACTAAGTGTTGTGGCTCACTCACTCCCGGTAAGATGCTCTCACTCATATGGTTGGTGGAGTCACTCAAATGGCACTCAACCTCACATAGGATGTGTGGCATGCTCTCATGTGTGGGGTTAGTGGTGGTCACACTCATCCTCTCATAGGAAATGCACTCAATGTCATATATGGTGGAGTCACTCATGTCACTCATGGCTAGGTGGCTCTCCTCACATGGCAATTGGGTCATCTCATGATATGTGGGTGTCGGAGAGATGTTGGTGCAAATGTCTCCATGCTCAACTCCTATCGCCGCCTTGGTTGAAGGGATAGTCCCATGCTCAACCTTCTTGTCGTCATCTTGTTGTTGGAGGCCCATATGATGTGGCACCTCGTAGCTCGTCTCCATGACCGAAGGGAATTTCCCATGCTCGGCCATCTTCCTTGAGGGACTTCCAAAGATGGAAGTGTCGCCCTCGCTCGTAGGTGGTCGCCTTGTTGTTGAAGATGTTGATGTAGGCGAACTCATGGGAAGTAGGCGAAGATGTCGTACGTCCGAAGGCGAAGATGCCTTCATAGCACTTGGCAAAGATGCCGAAGTGGTTGTTGTAGCCGTAGCTCCGTCTTGGTGGTGCTCGTCTCGCGATCTTCTCTTATGCTCATGAAGCTTGGACTTGGCGTGAAGTAGTGCTTGTTGGGACTTGTGCATTTGCGCTTGTGGAGCATCTTCATGTTGATGGTGTCGTTGTCGTACTTGAGCTCGTAGTAGATGTCGTTCGTCGTCGTCGTGCACATGTTGCTTGGAGGTGACTTTTCCTTCATGACGATGTGGATCTCGAATGTGATGGTGGTCGCCATGGAGATGTGGACGTGGACGAATTGCGCTTGCATCGCGTGGGCGCTCCGAAGATGATCGACTTGCTCGCCGCCGCCTTGAGGATGATGAAGGGGAAGAAGACTTGTAGTCGGCCACCATGTCGCGTAGTTGATCCTTTAGCTCGCCCAACTTGGTGTCGATGTAGTCCCTTTTCCTTGCTTCGGAGTGTCGTATGTCGATGGCGAGGTTGTCGAGGCACTCTCGCAAGGTAGATTGTGTGCCTTGCATTTGTCGTTGTAGATTGAAGATGGACGCTTTGGTGATGTGGTTGTTCGCGCCATCGTTGTTGTCGAAGACCGGAGATGAAATGCCTTGCCTATCCATCACAAGACTCAAGCAAATATGTGTGGGAGAAAGAGAAGAACTATACCAAATGTACCTTGACCGATGTTGAAAATGGATCAATGATCACTCAATGTGTAACAAGGAAATAGCACAATTGGTACCAATTCTTGTCGGTTTCTCACACCTACACAAGTAAGGCTTATAGTGGAGCTCGGTGAGGATAGTGGCACAAAAATTTGATGCAAAATGTTAGCAAGAGTCAATAATGTTGAAAGAGATTCACAAATTCGCAAGTGAAACAAGTAGACCAATAGCAAAGAATGGCACACGGAAACACACACACGGATAGATAAATGGGGTCGTGCAACCAAGGAATGAGCACAAAATGTGGAGTCGACGGAAAAAGCTCGTGTTGCACAACTCAAGAGAGACGCTAGCACGATTGCTCAATAGGCGGATACGACACTTGTGCACAACCTATGATATGCAAAATGGATAAACTTCTATCCCAAGTATGCTTTGTATGTATGGTTCCCGGTGTTTCTCTCAAGATGATCCAAGATGATCGGATATGACAATCTTATATGCAATGTGGTATGATGCTATGGCACTTGCTTACAAGCTTCTTTGCTCTTCTCTTTTGCTTAAAAGCTTATTCTTCTTCTTCTTCTTTTGTATGTATGGCCACTTTGTGAAATGCACAAACCAAGATAGCAATTGTGTATATGCGGGAACAAACTTGTGACACAAGGGATGATATGATACCAATATGATATGGTATGTATGCAATGGGAGGTGTCGATCACTAATGTGCACAAGTAACGTTGCCGGCAATACTCAAATGGCTAGTCTCGATAGGCAAGTGACGCAAAATGGGCTAGGGGTTAACAATGCAATTGCAAGGGGAATATACAATGGTGTCGTCGAGGTTACCGTCCTTGGCGATGATGAGTGGCGGTGTTCTTGATGTAGATACCAAGATGATGGAGACTCGTCCCTAAGTAGCCGAAACACCTTAGGAAACGGAAAAACCACAACTCAAAATCTCAAAGACAAAAGTCAAACGGTGGTAGTCTATGTGATGGTGGTTTTGCGGAAGCTCAATGGGATTGCGGAGATGCAATGATGGGTTTTGAGACGCAATGCGGAAGTCGAGGGCAAGGTGGATGGACTATACACGGTGTCGGAGTTCGAAACACGGTCCCCAAGTAGCCGAAACACCTTAGGAGACGCAACTCACAACACAAACAAAATTGGGTTAAGTTAGGGTGGCGGAAGTGTATGGTGGGTAAGCCTATGCGGAAGTTATGGTGGTGGTTGATGAAGAAGCAATCATCCCTAAGTAGCCGAAACACCTTAGGAGACTTGAATCACAACTCAAACAACCACAAATGCTAAGGAGAACAAAATGGGTTAGGTTGCGGAAGTCGGTGGTGGTTATGCGGAAGTTATGGTGGAAGCCCTAGGCAAAGATGCCAAAGTGCCAAAACTTTGATGGAGTCAAATGGTGATGGGACCTATCTAGAGGGGTAGAGGATGTCAATAGCTACTCCACGAGCTAAAGAACGCGAAAATCGGACTCCGGATGTGGAAGTTATGCACAAAACGGTGAAACGGGAAAGCTGAAATGTACAGGGGTCGGACATCCAGGGCTTTGGCCGGATTTCCAGGACCTGATGTCCAGAACCTTGCGCGAAAATGCGCTCCAGGAGCCGGATGTCCGGGCCACGGGCCGGATGTCCGGGCTCCAAATCCGAGGATGAACTCGATTTTGGGGGCGGAAATTGATGATTTCGGGGGCAAAATTGGAGAGATTTTGTGGATGGAAAGTGGGGAAAATTGGAGGAAAGCTGGATCCACAAGTAACAAAGCAAATCCACGGATCAAATTCAACAAAACATCATCAAACCAACAAATCACAAAAAAATTTGGAGCTATTTTTGTGGGGCAATTTTCGGATTAGGACGAAAAACAACAAAATCAAGCTAGAAAACAAAGAGAGGGGGCTCCGAAATCGTGATCAACGTGGCTCATGATACCAAGATGATGTCATGAGACAAGCTGGCTCTGATCCAATATGATGTAGGGTGGAACCCTAGATGGCCGATCTTCCACGAAAGGAGCGGATCCCTACGAACAACGTGATGAACACGAGGGGGAACACGAGAGAAATCACTCAACCAACAAGAATAGATCACACATGCGCTAGATCGATGAACACAAAGGTAAGATACAAGATCCAAAGTCAACAACGGACGATACAAACGGTAACCGGTTCTTCTCCATGAGGAGGTCTTGAATCCACGAGGGGATCTTCCCGTGAGGGGTCTTGAATCCAAGGTGGATCTTCTCCGTAGAGGCCGCGGTCTCTCTCGTGGAGTAGATCCGATATGGATGAGCAAAGCTCTATCTCTAAATGAGCTAATCCTTTTCTAACCCTCGAAAGATGGAGGAGAAGGAGTATATATAGTCTAGGGGGTCGAAGGGGTACACGGGCCTCGGCCCTTTACTGTGTGCAGACAAACGGAGCCGGAAGTCCGGGGCTTCAGGAGTGGCCGGATGTCCGGGCTGGGGGCCGGATGTCTGGGCTGGCGGTGCAAACTTCTGTAGTCTCTGGATAGGTGGGGTCGGATGTTCGGGCTGGGGTGCCGGATGCCCGGCGGCTCGGGAAGAGCCGGATGTCCGGGCCTCTGGCCAGATGTCCGAGCTGGCGTGGTTCAGCTTCGGGTGACTTCTGCGATGGGCGCCGGATTTCCGGGCTAGTGCCAGATGTCCGGGCTTGCGGGAGGGGCCGGATGTCTGGGGCCTGGCCGGATGTCCGGATCCTGTAGCCTTTCTCCGGTTCCTCTCGTCGTGCTCCTTCATCCTTGTACTTGGGGACTTGTCCATCATTCCGAGCATCTCCGAGAGGGTCTCCTTGGTACCTAGGCATATGTAGTGTCCTTGCATTAGGTAGCAACCATGTCTCACATGAATGGAAAGGAGAAGCATTTAGGAGCGGGTTCACCTTAGGTCCAAAGGCGTAGGCTCGAGTGTACATGGGGATGATCGTAGGATGCTCCGCATCATTCAAGGTGCTAGCACGCTACAAGAACAACGCTTACAAGATCGACCTCCCGCGCGACAAGTACATCGTGAGCGACATCTTCGACATCAAGGACCTTTCGCCATACCATGGTGATGAGGATTTTGATCCGAGGTTGGATCTTTCCCAAGGGAGGGGAGATGATGCGGAGCATCCCACGATCATCCCCATGGACACCACCTCAACTATCCAAGCTCCAAGTGGACCCATGACAAGAGCTAGGGCTCATGCTATTCAATCCGAGGTGACATCACTCCTACTTGAGTTTCCCTCCTCTTCAAGTGAGACATGGCTACTGCCTAAGTCCGAGATGCTATGTGTGATCAGGTACAACGCTCAAGACACGGAGCCGAGGGCTGAAGAAGAAGAGACAGGCGTCAGCACTCTGGATAGCCCGGAACTTCCGGCCAGAGCCCGGAACTTCCGGCCCCCAGACCCTCCGGCCGACCCGGAGCTTCCGTCCTCCGACGTCTTCGACCAGCTCGAGCGTGCCAACTCTCTGGTTAGCCCGGAACCCGTCCCGGACCGTCCGGCCCCCGGAACCTCTGGCCAGCCCGGACCTTCCGGCCCCCGGACGCCAACCCAGCTCCACCTGCGCCAACTCTCTGGTTAGGCCGGACCCTCCTCGGAACCTCCGGCGCCCGGAACTTCCGACCTCACCCGGAACTTCCGGCCCTGCCTGCGCGCAGCGACTTGGGCCGAGGCCCATGTACCCTTTCGTCACTTAGACTATAAATACACTTCTCCTACCTACGTTTTAGGGTTAGCATTGGTTTAGCTCATAGTTTAGATAGAGCTTTGCTCATCCATTACGGGTCTACTCCACGAGAGAGACCGCGACCCCTCTACGGAGAAGATCCCCTTGGATTCAAGACCCCCTCTTGGGTGGCCCCATCAAGACCTCCTCACGGAGAAGACCGGTTACCCTATGCATCGTCCCTTGTTGATTTTGGATCGTGTATCTCTTTTGTGTTCTTGGATCTAGCGCATGTGTGATCATATTCGTGTTGGTTGAGTGTTTCTCTTGTTTTCCCCCGTGATTTCCCTCGTGTTCTTCCGCGCGTTCTTCGTGTTCCCCGTAGGGATCCTCTCCAAATGTGAAAGATCGGCCCCTAGGGTTCCGCCCTACATCAGGGAATCCCTCACCGGTGGCCATCTTCATCATCCCGGTGCTCTCTATGACGAGGAGGACGTAGTTCACCCTCGGGGCTGAGGGTATGTACCAGTAGCTATGTGTTTGATCTCTCTCTCTCTCTCTCTCTCTCTCTCTCTCTCGTGTTCTTGAGGTGATACGATCTGGATGTATCACGAGCTTTGCTACTATAGTTGGATCTTATGATGTTTCTCCCCCTCTACTCTCTTGTAATGCATTGAGTTTCCCCTTTGAAGTTATCTTATCGGATTGAGTCTTTTAATGATTTGAGAACACTTGATGTATGTCTTGCGTGGGATACCCGTGGTGACAATGGGGTATTCTATTGATCCACTTGATGTATGTTTTGGTGATCAACTTGCGGGTTCCGCCCATGAACCTATGCATAGGGGTTGGCACACATGTTCGTCTTGATTCTCCGGTAGAAACTTTGGGGCACTCTTTGAGGTTCTATGTGTTGGTTGAATAGATGAATCTGAGATTGTGTGATGCATATCGTATAACCATTCCCACGGATACTTGAGGTGACATTGGAGTATCTAGGTGACATTAGGGTTTTGGTTGATGTGTGTCTTAAGGTGTTATTTTACTACGAACTCTAGGGCTGTTTGTGACACTTATAGGAATAGCCCAATGGATTGATCGGAAAAATTAACTTTGAGGTGGTTTCGTACCCTACCATAATCTCTCCGTTTGTTCTCCGCTATTAGTGACTTTGGAGTGACTCTTTGTTGCATGTTGAGGGATAGTTATGTGATCCAATTATGTTATTATTGTTAAGAGAACTTGCACTAGTGAAAGTATGAACCCTAGGCCTTGTTTCCTAGGATTGCAATACCGTTTACGCTCACTTTTACCGCTTGCTACCTTGCTGTTTTTATATTTTCAGATTACAAAAACCTATATCTACCATCCATATTGCACTTGTATCACCATCTCTTCGCTGAACTAGTGCACCTATACAATTTACCATTGTATTGGGTGTGTTGGGGACACAAGAGACTCTTTGTTATTTGGTTGCAGGATTGTTTGAGAGAGACCATCTTCATCCTATGCCTCCCACGGATTGATAAACCTTAGGTCATCCACTTGAGGGAAATTTGCTACTGTCCTACTAACCTCTGCACTTGGAGGCCCAACAACGTCTACAAGAAGAAGGTTGTGTAGTAGACATCAAGCTCTTTTCTGGCGCCGTTGCCGGGGAGGTGAGTGCTTGAAGGTATATCTTTAGATCTTGCATTCGAATCTTTTAGTTTCTTGTTTTATCACTAGTTTAGTTTATAAAAGAAAACTAAAAAAAAGGAATTGAGTTTGCCTCATACGCTTCATCTTTTTAATATCTTCTGTGAGTATGATGGAAAGGAAAATTGTGCCAAAGTGTTAGAAGAAGAATGCATTAAAATATTTGGCACTAAATATTTGAATGATGAGCATGATTGCAATGTTGTGAATATGAATTCCTTGAATATCCATGATGCTAATTATATGCAAAGCCACAAGCTTGGGGATGCTATGTTTGACGAAGATGATACTTTTTGTCCCCCAAGTTTGATGAGCAAATTTATTATGATGAAAGCATGCCTCCTATCTATGATGAATATTGTGATGACACGTATGCTATAAAGAATAATGATAACCATGAAACTTGTCATCTTGATCTTAATTTTCAATCACATGATAGTTATTTTGTTGAGTTTGCTCCCACTATTATTGATAAGAATAAATTTGCTTATGTGGAGAGTAGTAAAATTTCTATGCAAGTAGATCATGAAAAGAATGCTTTAGGTGCTGGTTATATTGTTGAATTCATTCATGATGCTACTGGAAATTATTTTGAGGGAGGAACATATGCTTGTAGGAATTGCAATAATATCAAGTTTCCTCTATATGTGCTTAAAATCTTGAAGTTATGCTTGTTTTGCCTTCCTATGCTAGTTGATTATTGTTCCCATAAGTTGTTTGCTCACAAAATCCCTATGCATAGGAAGTGCGTTAGACTTAAATGTGCTAGTCATATTCTTCATGATGCTCACTTATGTTTCAATTCTTATCTTGTTGCGAGCATCATTGAAATCATCATGCCTAGTTAGGGGCGTTAAACGTTAGCGCTTGTTGGGAGGCAACCCAATTTTATTTTAGTTTCTTGCTTTTTGGTTCTGTTTAGTAATAAATAATCCATCTAGCTTCTGTTTAGATGTGGTTTTATGTTTTAATTAGTGTTTGGGCCAAGTAGAACCTTTGGGAAGACTCGGGTGAAGTCTTTATGATCATGCTGTAAAAAACAGAAACTTTAGCGCTCACGAGATTAGCTTCAACTTTTTACTGGAGAGTGCTATTTATTTGATTCTTTTTGCAGATGATTACTAGACAAATTCCTCAGGTCCCCCAATTTATTTTAGAATTTTTGGAGTTCCAGAAGTTTGCGTTAGTTACAGATTACTACAGACTGTTTTGTTTTTGACAGATTCTGTTTTCCGTGTGTTGTTTGCTTATTTTGATGAATCTATGGCTAGTAAAATAGTGTATAAACCATAGAGAAGTTGGAATACAGTAGGTTTAACACCAATATAAATAAAGAATGAGTTCATTACAGTACCATGAAGTGGTGTTTTGTTTTCTTTCGCTAACGGAGCTCACGAGATTTTCTGTTAAGTTTTGTGTTGTGAAGTTTTCAAGTTTTGGGTAAAGATTCGATGGACTATGGAATAAGGAGTGGAAAGAGCCTAAGCTTGGGGATGCCCAAGGCACCCCAAGGTAATATTCAAGGATAACCAAGAGCATAAGCTTGGGGATGCCCCGGATGGCATCCCCTCTTTCGTCTTCGTTCATCGGTAACTTTACTTGGAGCTATATTTTTATTCACCACATGATATGTGTTTTGCTTGGAGCGTCATTTTATTTTCTTTTGCTTTGCTTGCTGTTTGAATAAAATACCAAGATCTAAAATTCTTAAATGAGAGAGAGTCTTGACATAGCTACATAATTATTTAACTACTCATTGATCTTCACTCATATCTTTTTGGAGTAGTTTGTCGTTTGCTCTAGTGCTTCACTTATATCTTTTAGAGCACAATGGTGGTTTTATTTTGAAGAAATAGATGAATTCTCATGCTTCACTTTTATTATTTTGAGAGTCCTAAACAGCATGGTAATTTGCTTAATCCTAATATGCTAGGTATTCAAGACTAGTAAAAACTTTCTGATGAGTGTGTTGAATACTAAGAGAAGTTTAATGCTTGATGATTGTTTTGAGATATGGAGGTAGTGATATTAAAGTTGTGCTAGTTGAGTAGTTGTGAATTTGAGAAATACTTGTGTTGAAGTTTTTAAGTCCCGTAGCATGCACGTATGGTAAACGTTATGTAACAAATTTGAAACATGAGGTGTTCTTTGAGTGTCCTCCTTATGAGTGGCGGTCGGGGACGAGCGATGGTCTTTTCCTACCAATCTATCTCCCTAGGAGCATGCGCGTAGTGCTTGCTTTTTGATGACTTGTAGATTTTTGCAATAAGTATGTGAGTTCTTTATGACTAATGTTGAGTCCATGGATTATACGCACTCTTACCCTTCCATCATTGCTAGCCTCTTCGGTACCGTGCATTGCCCTTTCTCTCATTGAGAGTTGGTGCAAACTTCACCGGTGCATCCAAACCCCGTGATATGATACGCTCTTTCACACATAAACCTCCTTATATCTTCCTCAAAACAGCCACCATACCTACCTATTATGGCATTTCCATAGCCATTCCGAGATATATTGCCATGCAACTTTCCACCATCCAGTTTATCATGACACGTTCATCATTGTCATATTGCTTCGCATGATCATGTAGTTGACATAGTATTTGTGGCAAAGCCATCGTTCATAATTCTTTCATACATGTCACTCTTGGTTCATTGCATATCCCGACACACCGCCGGAGGCATTCATATAGAGTCATACTTTGTTCTAGTATCGAGTTGTAATCATTGAGTTGTAAATAAATAGAAGTGTGACGATCATCATTTTCTAGAGCATTGTCCCAAGTGAGGAATAAAAAAAAGGAAAGGCCATAAAAAAAGAGAAGGCCCAAAAAAAATGAGAGAAAAAGAGAGAAGGGACAATGTTACTATCCTTTACCACACTTGTGCTTCAAAGTAGCACCATAATCTTCATGATAGAGAGTCTCTTGTTTTGTCACTTTCATATACTAGTGGAAAATTTTCATTATAGAAATTGGCTTGTATATTCCAACAATGGGCCTCCACAAGTGCCCCAGGTCTTCATGAGCAAGCAAGTTGGATGCACACCCACTTAGTTTCTTTTGTTGAGCTTTCATATATTTATAGCTCTAGTGCATTCATTGCATGGCAATCCCTACTCCTCGCATTAACATCAATCGATGGGCATCTCCATAGCTCATTGATTAGCCTCGTTGATGTGAGACCTTCTCCTTTTTTGTCTTCTCCACATAACCCACATCATCATATTCTATTCCACCCATAGTGCTATATCCATGGCTCACGCTCATGTATTGCGTGAAGGTTGAAAAAGTTTGAGATTACTAAAGTATGAAACAATTGCTTGGCTTGTCATCGGGGTTGTGCATGATGAGAGTATTCTTGTGTGACGAATATGGAGCATGAATAAACTATATGATTTTGTAGGGATGAATTTCTTTGGCCATGTTATTTTGAGAGGACATAATTGCTTAGTTAGTATGCTTGAAGTATAATTACTTTTATGTCAATATAAACTTTTATCTTGAATCTTTCGGATCTGAATATTCATACCACAATTAAGAAGAATTACATTGAAATTATGCCAAGTAGCGTTCCACATCAAAAATTCTGTTTTTATCATTTATCTACTTGAGGACGAGCAGGAATTAAGCTTGGGGATGCTGATACGTCTCCGACGTATCTATAATTTTTGATTGTTCCATGCTATTATATTATCTGTTTTGGATGTTTATGGGCTTTATTATGCACTTTTATATTATTTTTGGGACTAACCTATTGACCCAGAGCCCAGTGCCAGTTCCTGTTTTTTCCCTTGTTTCAGTGTTTCGAAGAAAAGGAATATCAAACGGAGTCGGAACGGAATGAAACCTTCTCGAGAAGTTATTTTTGGAAGGAAAGCAACTCGGGAGACTTGGAGTGCACGTCAGGAAAGCAACGAGGGAGGCACGAGGCAGGGGGGTGCGCCCACCCCCCCGGGCGCGCCCTCCACCCTCGTGGGCCCCTCGTGGCTCCCCTGACGTACTTCTTTCACCTATATATATCCATATACCCTAAAACGATCGGGGAACAGAAGAGATCGGGAGTTCCGCCGCCGCAAGCCTCTGTAGCCACCAAAAACCAATCGGGACCCTGTTCCGGCACCCTGTCGGAGGGGGAATCCCTCACCGGTGGCCATCTTCATCATCCCGGCGCTCTCCATGATGAGGAGGGAGTAGTTCACCCTCGGGGCTGAGGGTATGTACCAGTAGCTATGTGTTTGATCTCTCTCTCTCTCTAGTGTTCTTGAGGTGATACGATCTTGATGTATCGCGAGCTTTGCTACTATAGTTGGATCTTATGATGTTTCTCCCCCTCTACTCTCTTGTAATGGATTGAGTTTCCCCTTTGAAGTTATCTTATCGGATTGAGTCTTTTAATGATTTGAGAACACTTGATGTATGTCTTGCGTGGGATACCCGTGGTGACAATGGGGTATTCTATTGATCCACTTGATGTATGTTTTGGTGATCAACTTGCGGGTTCCGCCAATGAACCTATGCATAGGGGTTGGCACACGTTTTCGTCTTGATTCTCCGGTAGAAACTTTGGGGCACTCTTTGAGGTTATATGTGTTTGTTGAATAGATGAATCTGAGATTGTGTGATGCATATCGTATAATCATTCCCACGGATACTTGAGGTGACATTGGAGTATCTAGGTGACATTAGGGTTTTGGTTGATGTGTGTCATAAGGTGTTATTTTACTATGAACTCTAGGGATGTTTGTGACACTTATAGGAATAGCCCAATGGATTGATCGGAAAGAATAACTTTGAGGTGGTTTCGTACCCTACCATAATCTCTTCGTTTGTTCTCCGCTATTAGTGACTTTGGAGTGACTCTTTGTTGCATGTTGAGGGATAGTTATGTGATCCAATTATGTTATTATTGTTGAGAGAACTTGCACTAGTGAAAGTATGAACCCTAGGCCTTGTTTCCTAGCATTGCAATACCGTTTACACTCACTTTTACCGCTTGCTACCTTGCTGTTTCTATATTTTCAAATTACAAAAACCTATATCTACCATCCATATTGCACTTGTATCACCATCTGTTCGCCGAACTAGTGCACCTATACAATTTACCATTGTATTGGGTGTGTTGGGGACACAAGAGACTCTTTGTTATTTGGTTGCAGGGTTGTTTGAGAGAGACCATCTTCATCCTACGCCTCCCACGGATTGATAAACCTTAGGTCATCCACTTGAGGGAAATTTGCTACTCTCCTACAAACCTGTGCACTTGGAGGCCCAACAACGTCTACAAGAAGGTTGTGTAGTAGACATCAATCGCTACCCAACCGTGCACCATACCGTGCCAATCCAGAGGAGACGAAGGAGATCATGCGTCAAGTACAGGAGCTGCTCGACAAAGGTTAGATACGCGAATCTCTTAGTCCTTGTGCTGTTCCTATTATACTAGTGCCTAAAAAGGATGGTACGTCGCGTATGTGTGTTGATTGTAGAGGCATCAATAATATTACTATTCGTTATCGTCATCCTATTCCTAGGCTAGATGATATGCTTGATGAATTGAGTGGCTCTACAATATTCTCCAAAGTTGATTTGCGTAGTGGATACCATCAAATTCGTATGAAATTGGGAGATGAATGGAAAACAGCATTTAAAACTAAGTTTGGTTTATATGAGTGGTTAGTCATGCCTTTTGGGTTAACTAATGCACCTAGTACTTTCATGAGACTAATGAACAAAGTTTTACGTGCTCTCATTGGACGATTTGTGGTAGAGTATTTTGATGATATACTGATTTATAGCAAATCTTTGGAAGAACATTTGGAACATTTACGTGCTGTTTTTATTGCTCTACGTGATGCACGTTTGTTTGGTAACCTTGGGAAGTGCACCTTTTGCACCGACCGAGTATCTTTTCTTGACTATGTTGTTACTCCACAGGGAATTGAAGTTGATAAAGCCAAGATTGAAGCTATTGAGAGTTGGCCGCAGCCCAAAAGGTCACACAAGTGAGGAGTTTTCTTGGACTCGCTGGTTTCTATAGGCGTTTTGTGAGAGATTTTAGCACCATTGCTGCTCCTCTCAATGAGCTTACAAAGAAGGATGTGCCTTTTGTTTGGGGTACCGCACGGGAAGAAGCCTTCACGGTATTGACAGATAAGTTGACACATGCTCCTTTACTCCAACTTCCTGATTTTAATAAGACTTTTGAGCTTGAATGTGATGCTAGTGGAATTGGATTAGGAGGTGTGTTATTACAAGATGGCAAACCTGTTGCATACTTTTTTGAAAAATTGAGTGGGCCTAGTCTGAACTATTCTACTTATGATAAAGAATTATATGCTCTTGTTCGGACTTTAGAGACATGGCAACATTATTTATGGCCCAAAGAATTTGTTATACATTCTGATCATGAATATTTGAAACATATTAAAAGTCAAGCTAAACTGAATCGTAGACATGCTAAATGAGTTGAATTCATTGAGACTTTCCCTTATGTCATTAAACACAAGAAGGGTAAAGAAAATGTTATTGCCGATGCTTTGTCTCGTCGCTATACTATGCTTTCACAACTTGACTTCAAAATATTTGGTTTGGGGACCATCAAAGATCAATATGTGCATGATGCTGATTTTAAAGATGTAATGCATAATTGTAAAGAAGGAAGAACATGGAACAAGTTCGTTATTAATGATGGCTTTGTGTTCCGTGCTAACAAGCTATGCATTCCTGCTAGCTCTGTTCGTCTTTTGTTGTTGCAGGAGGCGCATGGAGGAGGATTAATGGGACACTTTGGCGTGAAGAAGACGGAGGACGTACTTGCTACACATTTCTTTTGGCCAAAGATGAGACGGGATGTTGAGCGTTTTGTTGCTCGCTGCACTACATGTCAAAAAGCTAAGTCACGACTAAATCCTCATGGTTTATATATGCCTTTGCCTGTACCTAGTGTTCCTTGGGAGGATATATCTATGGACTTTGTTTTAGGTTTACCTCGAACAAAGAAGGGGAGGGATAGCATATTTGTTGTCGTGGATAGATTCTCAAAAATGGCACACTTTATACCATGTCATAAAAGCGATGATGCTGTTAATGTTGCTGATTTGTTCTTCCGTGAAATTATTCGTTTGCATGGTGTGCCAAATACTATTGTTTCAGATCGTGATACTAAATTTCTTAGCCACTTTTGGAGATGTTTATGGGCTAAGTTGGGGACTAAACTGCTTTTCAGTACTACTTGTCACCCCCAAACTGATGGTCAAACTAAAGTAGTCAATAGAATATTGTCTACTATGCTTAGGGCTGTTTTGAAGAATAATAAGAAAATGTGGGAAGAATGCTTGCCTCATATTGAATTTGCTTATAATCGTTCGTTGCATTCTTCTACTAAGATGTGCCCTTCTGAAATTGTGTATGGTTTCCTACCTCGTGCACCCATTGATTTGTTGCCTCTTCCATCTTCGGAGAAGGTTAATTTTGATGCTAAACAACGTGCTGAATTGATCTTAAAAATGCATGAGTTAACTAAGGACAACATTGAGCGTATGAATGCTAAATATAAACTTGTTGGAGATAAGGGTAGAAAACATGTTGTCTTTACCCCTTGAGATCTTGTTTGGTTACATTTGCGTAAGGATAGGTTTCCTAATTTGCGCAAATCAAAGCTAATGCCACGTGCTGATTTTGGGGTTAGAGTAAATAAATGATAATGCATATAAAATTGAGCTGCCTGTAGATTTTGGGGTTAGTCCCACTTTTAACATTGCAGATTTGAAGCCTTATTTGGGTGAGGAAGATGAGCTTCCGTCGAGGACGACTTCACTTCAACAAGGGGAGGATGATGAGGACATCAATACCATTGTTACACCCACAGCCCCTACTACTACATATACTGGACCAATTACTAGAGCTCGCGCACGCCAATTAAATTATCAGGTACTTTCGTTTCTTGGTAATGATTCTAATGTTCATGAGAATATGATGCTGCCTAAATTGGATACATTTGTTTTGCTTACAAATGAAGGGCCTGGCATGGATAAGAGGGATGAACATTGGAGCAAGAACAAGCATGGAGTTGATGGCATGCGCAAGGGGAACAAGAACGGAGTTAAAAGTGATGATTTCAGGACTTTGAAGCCACCAGAATGAGTGCATGAAGCCTTGGACGAAATATACAAGGTGCCACTTCATAAACTTCGTCCATAGGCTATTCTAGGTGCTGCGTCACCTTATTATTGGGCCAGGCCCATGTAATTTCAAAATACATAAGTATAGGCTGTTTTTAGAGTCTGTATGTGTGGGGAAACAAGAGATAGGGTTGGTTTCGGACCCCTTCCCCAAGGGCCACGAAATTCCCCCCTCTTCCTCCATATATACAGCCCTTAGGGCACCGTTGAGACTTTGGGTTTTGTTTAGATTAAAAGTTCGCCATAGCTGCAACTTCGCGTACTTCGTTTGTGTTCAACGACCAGACCAAGGCGTCACAGAACCCCACCTTCATTAATAAAGCTTTCCTCTTATATTCACAATATCCAGATTGCAATCTTAGTTTCTTGCTTGTTCTTCGTTTGCTCGCAGGAAACAGGCCCTCGTGCTCAGGTTGATCGTGCTCCGGCGTGGTCAATAACCCTCGGAAGTTGGTTTAGCGATTGCTAAGGCGCGACATCTCGCACGTTCGTAGTCGGATCGTCAAGGTCGACTCCCACAGAAAACGATAGGCACCATCTCATCGAAACATTGGGACACCTTTGCCTCTATCACACCAACACCTAAGGTACAAGCTCATGACCATCTTCCTAAACTAAAGTTGAATATTCCACCATTTGAGGGTAGATATGTTCCTGATATATATCTTAGTTGGTAGTTAGAAACTGAACAACGATTTACATGTTTACAATATCCTGAGGAGAGACGTGTTCCTGATGCTGTTTGTGCTTTCACTAGTTTTGCATGTGTTTGGTCGTCTGAACATTGTAGATTATATCCCATTCCAGCTACTTGGGCTGCTTTGAAAACTGCTATGCGTACTCGTTGGGTTCCACCATATTATCAACCTGAATTAATTCAAAAATTGCAGCGCTTAAGACAAGGAAAAAATTCTGTAGAAGAATATTATCAGGAATTACAAACTGGCATGATTCGATGTGGTACTGTTGAAGAGAATGAAGCTATGCTTGCACGTTTTATGGGTGGATTAAATAGAGAGATTCAGACCATTCTAGAGTATAAGGAGTATAATAATATCACTTGTTTATTCCATCTTGCTTGTAAAGCTGAACGTGAAGTGCAGGATCGACAGGCATTGGCGCAGACTAACTTTTCTGCAGGTCGACCTTCATCATGGACACCGCGTGCATCCTCTACTTCCAGACATTCTACTGCACCGACACCTCCATCAGCTGCCACCTCCAGTCGTGATACAAGGAAGCAGGCACAACCACCACTATCTGCCAAGAGCACACCTATTGGGGCTGCACAGAGTTCTTCTTCTTCCATGGCATCAACAGGGCTCACAAGTGATATTGTTTGTCGTCGTTGTAAGGGATGAGGTCATTACGCGAGAGAATGCAAATCTCAGCATGTGATGATTGCTACTGAGGATGGTGGGTATGAGTCCGCTAGTGACTATGATGAGGAGACTTTGGCTCTTATTACACGTGAAGAACACGGTGGAGATGATTCTGATCATGAGACGCAATACATGGCTCCTGAAGACGCTGACAGGTATGAATGTTTGGTTGCTCAACGTGTTTTAAGTGTGCAGGTCACACAAGCTGAGCAAAATCAAAGGCATAATTTGTTCCATACAAAGGGAGTTGTGAAGGAACGTTCTGTTCGCGTCATCATAGATGGAGGGAGCTGCAGCAACTTGGCTAGCATGGAGATGGTGGAGAAACTATCTCTCACCATAAGACCACATCCACATCCTTACTACATCCAATGGTTCAACAACAGCGGCAAGGTTAAGGTAACACGTACTGTTCGTGTGCATTTTAGTATCTCTACATATGTTGATTATGTTGATTGTGATGTGGTACCTATGCAAGCATGTTCCTTATTACTTGGTAGACCATGGCAATTTGATAAAAATCCTGTACACCATGGTAGAAACAATCAGTATACTCTTGTTCATAAGGATAAACATATTACTTTGCTTCCTATGTCTCCTGATTCCATTTTGAAAGATGATATTAATAGAGCTAATAAAGCAAAACAGGAGAAAAATAAGAGCGAAAATCAGATTGTGGCAAAAGAATTTGAGCAACAAATGAAGCCTCCTAAAAAACCATCTAGTGTTGCTTCTGAAATTAAATTGAAAAGTGCATGTTTACCTGCCACTAAATCTGATATTGATGATCTAGATTGCAGCAAATCTGTTTGCTATGCTTTTGTGTGCAAAGAGGCATTATTTTCATTCGAGGATGTGCCTTCCTATTTGCCTCCTGCTGTCACTAACATTTTGCAGGAGTTTGCTGATGTCTTTCCACAAGACGTGCCACCGGGAATACCACCTATTCGAGGGATTGAGCATCAGAGTGGCTTGATTCCCGGTGCTTCACTGCCAAACCATGCGCCATACCGTACCAATCCAGAGGAGACGAAGGAGATTATGCGTCAAGTACAGGAGCTGCTTGACAAAGGTTATATACGCGATTTTGAGCGTTTTGTTGCTCGCTGCACTACATGTCAAAAAGCTAAGTCACGACTCAATCCTCATGGTTTATATATGCCTTTGCCTGTACCTAGTGTTCCTTGGGAGGATATATCTATGGACTTTGTTTTAGGGTTACCTCGAACAAAGAAGGGGAGGGATAGCATATTTGTTGTCATGGATAGGTTCTCGAAAATGGCACACCTTATACCATGTCATAAAAGCGATGATGCTGTTAATGTTGCTGATTTGTTCTTTCGTGAAATTATTCGCTTGCATGGTGTGCAAAATACTATTGTTTCAGATCGTGATACTAAATTTCTTAGCCACTTTTGGAGATGTTTATGGGCTAAGTTGGGGACTAAACTGCTTTTTAGTACTACATGTCACCCCAAACTGATGGACAAACTGAAGTTGTCAACAGAACATTGTCTACTATGCTTAGGGCTGTTTTGAAGAATAACAAGAAAATGTGGGAAGAATGCTTGCCTCATATTGAATTTGCTTATAATCGTTCATTGCATTCTACTACAAAGATGTGCCCTTTTGAAATTGTGTATGGTTTCCTTCCTCGTGCACCTATTGATTTGTTGCTTCTTCTATCTTCGGAGAAGGTTAATTTTGATGCTAAACAACGTGCTGAATTGATCTTAAAAATGCATGAGATAACTAAGGAAAACATTGAGCGTATGAATGCTAAATACAAACTTGCTGGAGATAAGGGTAGAAAACATATTGTGTTTGCACCTGGAGATCTTGTTTGGTTACATTTGCGCAAGGATAGATTTCCTGATTTGCGCAAACCAAAGCTAATGCCACGTGCTGATTCTCCTTTTAAGGTGTTAGAGAAAATAAATGATAATGCATATAAACTTGAGCTGCCTGCAGATTTTGGGGTTAGTCCCACTTTTAACATTGCAGATTTGAAGCCTTATTTCGGTGAGGAAGATGAGCTTTCGTCGAGGACGACTTCATTTCAAGAAGGGGAGGATGATGAGGACATCAATACCATTGTTACACCCACAACCCCTGCTACTATACATACTAGACCAATTACTAGAGCTCGCGCACGCCAATTAAATTACTAGGTACTTTCGTTTCTTAGTAATGATTCTAATGTTCATGAGAATATGATGCTGCCTAAATTGGATACACTTGTTTTGCTTACAAATGAAGGGCCTAGCTTGGAGAAGGATGAACATTGGAGCAAGAACAAGAATGGAGTTGATGGCATGCGCAAGGGAAACAAGAACGGAGTTTCCGGTGATGATTTCAGGACTTTGAAGCCACCATAATGAGTGCATGAAGCCTTGGACGAAATATACAAGATGCCACTTCATAAATTTCGTCGAGAGGCTATTTTAGGTGCTGCGTCACCTTATTATTGGGCCATGCTCATGTAATTTCGAAGTACTTGAATATAGGTTGTTTTTAGAGTCCGTATGTGTGGGGAAACAAGAGTTAGGGTTCGTTTCGGACCCCTCCTCCAAGGCCCACGAAATTCCCCCCTCTTCCTCCATATATACAACCCTTAGGGCATCGTTTAGACTTTGGGTTTTTTTAGATTAAAAGTTCGCCATAGCTGCAACTTCGCGTACTTCGTTTGTGTTCAACGACCAGACCAAGACGTCACAGAACCCCACCTTGATCAATAAATCTTTCCTCTTATATTCGCAATATCCATATTGCAATCTTAGTTTCTTGCTTGTTCTTCGTTTGCCTGCAGGAAACAGACCTTCGTGGTCAGGTTGATCGTACTCTGGCGTGGTCAATAACCTCTCGGAGTTGGTTTAGCGATTGCTAAGGCGCGACGTCCTCGCACGTTCGTAGTCGGATCATCAAAGTCGACTTCCTCCAAAACGATAGCCACCATCTCATCGAAAGACGGGACACCTTTGCCTCTATCAGTCCGCCTCGTTTCAACGAGCAGGAAAATGGTTCTCTTCGTCCCTCGCCCTTGGTACCAACGTTGTTGCCAACATAACTGACATGCTATTCTCTGACATGCCTTGCTTGCATGATCATGCAAGATGTCAGCGCCCTTTCTACTTTTAACCCACATGGTGGGCCCATAACCCACAGTCCCACAGGATCGAAACCTGACTCTCCTGTACACCCTGTTGCCAAAGTTATTCCTCGAGCTTGACTTCGTATGTAACTCACGGGCCACTTGCCTAGTGATCTATTCTGGTATCAGACACAATACTTATTCTCGCCACTCTGAACCCCTTTCACACTTTGTTTCAGAAGTCGAACAATTGTCTATCAGTTTGAAACTCCTTATTATACCTTCTTACTTTCCTCTTGACGTGTTTTATTGGTTCAACTCAAGAGATAATAATGTTCTCATTCATGGGATAACCCCTAGATGATTAACCCTTATAGCATCCTATCGTTGTCAAGCCCGAAGAAAGGATGCCGACTTCATCATGATGACCTGAAGCAGAGGAATGAAGATGTCAATATAATGGTCGATCTCTTCGAGAAGAGCAACCAAGACCGAGAAGATTCGTTAGAATTTCGCAACCAGATCTTTCCCCCTTACTCCACCTCTTCAAATCTCGGGACGAGATTTCTTGTAGTGGAGGAGAATTGTGACGCCCAGATATTTAGTTATAGTAATTCCTTGCTAATGATGCCACGTCACCAGGGTTACTGGTGTTAATCTCGCGACGATTCAAATCCCGTTCAAATTCAAAGTTAACATAAAGTCAATTAAATTATTTCTTCAAACAGTAAAAGTAAACTGTTCACAATATTCTATAAATTCCCTTGATCATTCTCATGTGGGAGCCAACATTATTTTACCCACCAATTAATCCCTAGGAATGTATAAAGTGGTCCAACAACAAATAATGTAGCCTTTTCAAAATAAGCAAATATTTATTTAAGCCCAACTGACCTCAAACTTTTTGGACAACTCCTGAGTATTGACTTGTATTTGTGTGCTAAATTTTGTAACTAAATAAATTCATTTGATAGCAAAATAAATAGAAAACAGAATAGAAAATAAGAAAACAGAAAAATATATAAAAAAGGAAAGAAACTACCGCTGGACTGGGCCATGAGTGCACAGTGCACATCCGACCCAGCCCAGCCGCGCCTCTCCTTCCCCCTATTCACGGGAGACCGTGGCGCACATCCGGCCGCCATGGCCATGGATGGCCACGCGCCGTCCATCGCACGGCTCCCCTGGGTGGATAAGAACACCCGCAACAGCCTCCCTCTCCCTCTGGAACCCTAGACCCCCATTTGCCCTCCGTCTCGCTCGCCCCCTTGGTCTTCATCGAAGCTACCGCAGCCGTCACCATGGATGACCTCCTTCGCGTGGCCACCGAGCTCCTCGTCGCCTAAGATCACGTTTGCGAGCTTCGTCGTAGTCGTCCACGTCGCCCGCGCCTACTGGATTGGACCACGACTCTGCATCGACAACGCCAGCGTCAATCCCCTCCATCGGCCATCGCATCTGCTCGTCGCCGGTTGCTGCTGGTCCGGGCCGCCCCGACCCCCCCAACCTCATCCACGAGCACCGGGGTGAGCCCCTATGCCGATTCCCCCTTCCCCCCCTTCGATTCGATGCCGTAGGATGTTGTCGCCGTTGGTTCCGAAGCTCCGTGCGCCCGCACACCCTTTTTCCGCACCGCGGGCTGCCGGGCACGCCCGCCTACGCGTGCTGCGTTCCCACGCGCGCGCGAGGCCTTGTCCCCGCTCGCATGCTGGATGCCGCCCCGCGTACTGCTGGCTGCTGTTCCCAATGCCGACACCATCGCCGCTGTCCCACACCTGCTGCCGCTGCTTCCTGTTACCACTGTAGTCGCCCACGCCCGCTGCTGCGCCTCCGCCTCGCCTGGCTGCGCTCGTCGCAAGCTCCAGGCTGCCCCGGCCGCACCCGGCACTGCTCGTCGCCTGCCTCGCCCGACCGCCCCGTCCACGTCCCGCGCTCCCCCACTGCCCGTGTACGCTGCTCCTGCCGCTACTCTGCTATGCTTGCTACTTCTGTTGCACTGCTGCTGTTGCTGCTGCACTGCTACCCTGCTTGCTGCTGCTGCCGCTGGCTGCTGCTCACTACCGCAGCCTGCCGCCGGTACTGCTCCCTAGTGGTGCTGCTGCAACGCTGCTGTTGCTATTGGCCATGGCCGCCGTGGCCTTGTGCCTCGTGCGTGCTAGGCATGGCAAGCACAACCGAGGCATGGTTGTGCCACTGCCAATGGCCGACCCAATTAATAGGTCTAATTTATTAGGCCTAAACACCCCCTAATAACCCCCTCTGACTATTAGGCCCCCACTGACTAATTAGCTAGCTTAAAAATAAATATTATATTAGTTAAAAACCTAGCCACTTACATGCAGGTCCCATTTAGTTAATAGTCTAAAAAACCCTAGATACAACTACTCTCCATGACACGCGGGACCCACTGCACTATTCACCCTTTGACCAGTCAGATGTTGACTGGGTCAACTTAGTCAACATGCCCCACATGTCAGCCTCTGTAAACCCTGCTGTGTACACTTCAGTGTGTGCACGTGGCATTTGACTATTAATTTCGAATTGATATTAATTCCAGAATTTGGGAAAATCTTTTAAAACTTTAAAAATTAATATAAAATAATCCGTAACTCCGATGAAAATACTTTATACATGAAATTTGCTCAGAACGACGAGGCGAATTCGAATATGCAGTCCGTTTGTTCGCCACAGGCCCCTAGCATAGCGAACATGCAACCGTGCCCCTCCGTTTCATCTGCCCGAAAACGTCAAACACCGGGAATACTTTCTCAGATGTTTCTCCCCTTCACCAGTAGCACCTAGTACTGCGTTAGGTCACCTCTAGCACTGTGTATTGCTATGTTACACTTTGTGATGCTTTGATGCTCTGTTATTTATTGTGTTCCCCCTCCGTTACTTCTTTGCGGTAGACCTCGAGACTGCCGGCAGCCCTCAATTCGACTACGGTGTTGACGACACCTCCTTCTCGGCTGAGCTTCCAGGCAAGCCCCCCCTTGATCAACCCGATATTGCCTATTCCTTCTGTCAACTGCTTGCATTAGAGTAGTGTAGCATGTTACTGCTTTCGGTTAATCCTATTCTGCTGCATAGCCTGTCATTGTTGCTACAATTGTTACCCTTACCTGCAATCCTAAATGCTTAGTATAGGATGCTAGTATTCCATCAGTGGCCCAACATTCTTGTCTGTCTGCCATGCTATACTACCGGGCCGTGATCACTCGGGAGGTGATCACGGGTTTATACTTACATACATACTATATATGATACATGGTGGTGACTAAAGTCGGGTCGGCTCGTAGAGTACCCGCAAGTGATTCCGTTGTGGGGGCTGAAAGGCCAGGTGGCTCCATCCCGGTAGAGGTGGGCCTGGGTTCCCGACGGCCCTCGACTGTTACTTTGTGGTGGAGTGACAGGGCAGGTTGAGACCACCTAGGTGAGAGGTGGGCCTGGCCCTGGTCGGTGTCCGCGGTTACTTTAAAACAACACGCTTAATGAGATCTTGGTATTTGATATGAGTCCGGCCACTGGCCTATACGCACTAACCAACTACGCGAGAACAGTTATGGACACTCGACGTCGTGGTATCAGCCGAAGCCTTCTTGACGTCAGCGACTAAGCGACGCGCGTCAGATTGGACTAGAACGCCTGCTCTTGTATTAGGGAGGCTAGGTCTGCTTCCGGGCGCGTTTGCAACATGCAGGTGTGCAATGGGCGCTGGGCCCAGACCCCTGCGCGCATAGGATTTAGACCGGCGTGCTGACCTCTCTGTTGTGCCTAGGTGGGGCTGCGACGTGTTGATCTTCTGAGGCCGGGCATGACCCAGGAAAGTGTGTCCGGCTAAAGGGGATCGAGCATGTTGGGTAATGGGGTGCACCCCTGCAGGGAAGTTTATCTATTCGAATAGCCGTGATCCTCGGTAAAAGGACGACCCAGAGTTGTACCTCAACCTAATGACTACTAGAACCGGATACTTAATAAAACACACCCTTTCAAGTGCCAGATACAACCCGGTGATCGCTCTCTAACAGGGCGACGAGGAGGGGATCGCCGGGTAGGATTATGCTATGCGATGATACTTGGTGAACTTACCATCTACTCTCTTCTACATGCTGCAAGATGGAGGCTGCCAGAAGCGTAGTCTTCGACAGGACTAACTATCCCCCCTTTTATTCTAACATTCTGCAGTTCAGTCCACCGATATTGCCCCTTTACACAGATACCCATGCATATGTAGTGTAGATCCTTGCTTGCGAGTACTTTGGATGAGTACTCACGGTTGCTTTGCTCCCCCTTTTCCTTTCTTCCTAGTTGTCACAACCAGATGCTGGAGCCCAGGAGCCAGACGCCACCATCGACGACGACTCCTACTACACTGGAGGTGCCTACTACTACGTGCAGGCCGCTGACGATGACCAGGAGTAGTTTAGGAGGATCCCAGGCAGGAGGCCTGCACCTCTTTCGATCTGTATCCCAGTTTGTGCTAGCCATCTGATGGCAACTTATTTAACTTATGTCTGTACTCAGATATGGTTGCTTCTGCTGACTCGTCTATGATCGAGCACTTGTATTCGAGCCCTCGAGGCCCCTGGCTTGTATTATGATGCTTGTATGACTTATTTATGTTTTTAGAGTTGTGTTGTGATATCTTCCCGTGAGTCCCTGATCTTGATCGTACACGTTTGCGTGCATGATTAGTGTACGATTAAATCGGGGGCGTGACAATAAGTGCCGCCTTCCACTTCGGCAAACAGTTTGCCATCTGGTCAACAAGGTATTGCAACTGCGCCGGTGATTGCTTCCTTAGAGATAAAGGTAAACCTAGGTACTTGATTGGGAAGGATCCTCTCGGGCATCCCAGCTCTGCACTAGCCAATGTGATTTCCTGATCATTGCATCTTATAGGGAGAACAACTGACTTTGCCATATTTATCCGCAGCCCCGACGCTTCCCCAAACATCTCAAAGATTCGCTTACTAATCTCCAGCTCCAATGGCTTTGGTTTGATGAACACCACCACGTCATCCGCAAAGATGGATAGACGTTGCCTTACTCCCGAACGCGCCAAAGGCTTCAAAATGCCTCTGCTCGTGGCTTGCTCAAACATCCTTTGTAGAGGCTCCATGGTGAGGATGAAAAGAATTGGCGATATTGGGTCACCCTGCCTAAGCCCCTTGCAGTTGTAAATGGTGTCCCCGGGGTCTCCATTCACCATAACCTTGGTGGTGGATGTAGCAAGAATCCCATAGATCCAAGACCGCCACCTAGGCCCAAATCCAAGATGCTGCATCACCTCAATCAGAAAAGGCCATTGGACAGAATCAAAAGCCTTCGATATATCCAGCTTGAGCAGCACTGCTGGGTTTCGTAGGGCATGAAGCCTGCGAGCAGTACATTGCACCAACATGAAGTTGTCGTGTAGGGATCTGCCCTTCACGAAAGCACTCAGATGGTTTGCCCACAAGCTTCAGCAACTGCATCACCAATCTGCACGCAAGCACTTTCTCGAAGATTTTTATAGCCCCATGAACAAGGTTGATCGGCCTGAAATCTGTCACCTCTAGAGCACCATCCTTCTTGGGTAGAAGAGTCATTAGGGACTTGTTGATTGTAGCCATTCCACGAACATCCAAACAGTTCATGGCCTTCATGAAGTCATCTCGTATAATGTTCCAGCATGTGGTATAAAAACGGCCAGTCAACCCATCCGGTCCTGGCGCCTTATCCGGAGGCATAGCTTTGATGACGTTTTCCACTTCCTCAGAGGTGAAGGGTTCCTCCAACTGAGATAAGTCCAGTTGCGGCAAGTCCAACTCACTTAGGTTAAGTGTGTAGTTCCTGGAGGTAGCACTGCCAAATGCCGCACCAAAATGCGCATCCACCACGGACGCCACCTCATCCTGCCCGGAGTAGAAGTTCCCATTGTACTTTACCATCCGGAGAACATTCTTCCTTTGCCGATGACTCGCTTGCTGATGGAACAGCCTTGTGCTACCATCGCCCTCGCGCAGCTGCAGCAATCTCGATCGCTGCCTTGCAATGGTTCTCTCAAGAGAGCACAACCCAAGTAGCTTTCTCTTTAAACAACTCCTCAAATCCCGCCCCGCATCCAATAGCGCCCTAGATTCCATGGCCGTATCCAGCTATTTTATCACCTCCATTGCAATCAAGATTTGAAGTTTCACATTCCCAATCCATTGGGCGCTCCACCGCTGAAGACTGAGCGCCGTGGCCCTCAACTTGTTATGGAGTGTTAGGTAGTCATTTGTAGCCACCGGTGTGGAGTCCCACGCCATTCGTACTGTGTCCATGAACCCCTGCGCTTTGATCCAAAAAGCCTCGAACTTGAATCTTTTCCGCATACTTATGTCCATGTTCATATCCAACACGAGCGGGCAATGGTCTGAAACCGCTGTCCCAAGAGCAGAGAGGAAGCATGATGGGAATGCTTCATCCCACTCGTTGGAGACAAACACATGATCTATTTTCTCCAACGTCGCATTTTGCCTCTCGTTTGACCACGTATAGCGCCTCCCATTGAGATAAAGCTCCTTAAGCTCAAGCAAGTTTAACTTGACTCTAAACCTTCCCAACATCCTTCGGTTGATCAGAGCATTGCTCTTATCCTCCTGCCTAGCCAGCATGTTGAAATCTCTAGTCACCACCCAAGGGCCCGCGTGCAAATCCCGAATGTCAACTAAATCTTGCAAGAACTCTAGCTTTTCAGCCTCCTCCTGCGGACCATACACGCATGTGAGCCACCATGCCCGCTCGTCCTCTGGACACTTGACGAGTGCGGTCAATGTATGGGGAGTATAGTGTGGATTGGAAAATTGGGTGACGGATGCATCCCAAGCCACCAAAATTCCACCCCGAGTGCCCTGAGCCGGCAAGTAGAAGAAAATTTCATATTGATTACCGAGGCATTGTCGAACAGTGTTTATCGATACATCATGCAGCTTGGTGTCTTGAAGACAAACAATAGCCGGGTTGGTTGTTGTGACCACCTGGTAAAGGGCGTTCCTCCTAGCCCGGGCGTTTAGCCCACGGACATTCCACAGTAACACTTCCAACGGTTGTGCATTCATTACATAGACCCACACATCCACGTAGCCGGCACAACAGCTAGACCACTCCGAGGCCGTCCACCAAAGGCACCCTGATGGTCTTCATGCTATATTTTTTATACTTTTCTGGCATATCATTAGAGAGGAGCTTACAAACGAAGTGCTTGAAATGATAAACAACAGAAAGATCCCAGATGGGTCGTGATAGAGGCGAGGGTGTCCCGATCTTTCGATGAGATGATAACTATCGATTTGGTGGAGACGACTTTGACGATCCGACTACAAACGTGCACGACGTTGCGCCTTATCAATCGCTAAACCAATCTCCTGAGGTTACTGACGATGCCGGAAGCACGATCAGCCTGACCACGAAGGTCTATTCCTGCAAGCAATCGAAGAACGAGCAAGAATATGATAATGCAATCTGAATATTGCGAATATATATGAAGTATTGATAGTGGTGGGGATCCGTAAGCGGTCTTGGTCTGGTCGTTGGACACAAACGAAGTACACGAAGTTGCAATGGCTAACTTTTAACTAAACAAATCCCAAGGAAAAAGCTACTAGATGGATCTACTTATATAGGAGCAAGGGGTGGCGGCCAAGGAGGTGGGAGGACGTCCCAAGGCAGCCTAAAACCAACCCTAGGTCGTATAAGGCTCATGGGCCCAAGTGGAGGTGATGCAACACCTTTGGACTTGTAGTTTGACTCGGATTCTGGTGCAACGTCAGATTGTTTCGACCATAACTCAATGCTCCGGACGAATTTAAAGGTGAATCCAATTGGGTTGGAAAGAGCACGAAATCTAGTTTCCAACAAAAAAAGAATCACCCAATTCGGAGTCTGTATGAAAAAGTTGTTGGCGTTTTGAGTCAGGTATGTCTGTGCAGTCCGAATCTGAATCCAGGACGTGAGAGACTTGGACTCTATCTTCTCTTGGGCCAAAAGTGACGTGAGAGAACTTTTTGAACAGCAAGTAAACATCTCTTTCTCCCTTATCTTCATATGTGGATTGCACAAATGTCTCATACACCTGCAATTAGACAAAACACAAAAGTGTGTGAAGTATTTTTGTTCTGTATAACATAAATAGATTATTGAATAGTTTGCACTAGAAATCACCTGACAAATATGCATATATGCAATATTTTTGGTCGTATCAAAGGTAGTCATGTCCTCATCAGGTCGAATGCCACTAATGTGGTGTTAATACCGAAGGTGGACAGTCCAGAGGTTATTACACAGTTTAGGCCCATTAGTCTATGTAATGTGGTCTACAAGATAATTTCAAAGATGCTGGCTAATAGACTGAAAAAATCCTACATGAGGTGATTTCCCCTACACAGAGTGGTTTTGTACCAGGTAGGTTATATACTGATAATGTGTTGGCCGCTTATGAATAGTTTCATTCCATAAAGAAGCAAACACATGGCTCAAATGGCATTTGTGCGGTTAAGCTAGACATGCTGAAAGCATATGAGAGAGTAGAATGGGAATTCATGAGGCAGATGATGATGAGGATGGGGTTTCATGTACAATTGATTGAGCTTATCATGGAGTGCCTCTCCTCTGTCAAATATCAGATCAGATTCAATGATACAGAGATAGACGAATTTACACCAACAGGGGCCTAAGACAGGATGACCCGTATCTCCTTATCTCTTTTTGATCTATTCTGAAGGATTATCAAGCATGTTGACCCACGAAGAAGAAGTTGGTGGTATTGAAGGAATAAATGTGTCAAGGAATGCCCCCTCAATATCTCATATTTTGTTTGCAGATGACTCTTTGATCCTCATGAGAGCTACGGTACAGGATGCAAGTACGTTGAAGAGGGTCCTAGATGCATATTGTGAGAGTTTAGGGCAGCGTGTAAGTACACCCAAATCCAGTATTTTCTTCAGTCCTAATACCAGCGTAAATGAAAGGAAGAATGTATGTGGATTGATGAATATACTAACATAAGCTTTGTCTGACAAGTACTTGGGACTACCAACTATTGTCGGGGTTGATCGCAATGACTGCTTTCAACATCTTGTCGATAGAGTATGTCAGAGACTGAAGGGGTGGAAGAAAAAATTTCTGTCAGTGCAAGGTAAAGAAATCCTTTTAAAGGCAGTAGCTCAGGCAATTCCATCATATGCTATGTCTGTTTTTAAGTTACCAAAAGGGATATGCAAATCAATCACTGATGAAATATCAAGCTTCTGGTGGGGTGATGGAGAGGAGAGAAGGAAAATGCATTTGTTTGCATGGTGGAAGATTTGTGTACCGAAGAAGAAGGGAGGTATGAGATTTAGAGACCTTCATAGCTTTAACCTTGCTATGTTAGCAAAGCAGTGTTGGCGACTGATCCAGAATCCTGACTCTTTATGTGCATGTGTTCTAAGTGCAAGATACTATCCTGATGGTAATGTTCTGAGAGCTGGCCCAAAGAAAGGCTCCTCGTTTGCATGGAAAAGTTTGATTGCTGGGATACAAACTTTCAAGAGGGGATGTATTTGGCGAGTGGGCACTGGTTCACAGATTAACATTTGGGATGACCAATGGATCCCATCAAGTCTAACAAGGAAGATTATCACCCCTAGAGGTGGAATCATGTTGTTAAAAGTGCAAGAGAACATTGACCCTCATACGAGTCAGTGGGATAAGGCACTAATTCAGAGCGTGTTCTCACCATTTGATGTACACAGAATATTACAAATTCCATTACATGTTGAAGCACTAGAAGATTTTGTGGCATGCCACTATACAAAGTCTGGAACCATCTCAGTACGCTTGGTGTATCACTTAGAATTTGACCATCAGTTCGGTCGCCACTATGCAAATTCGAACAGTCCAGGGAGTGCTCAACTTAGCAGGGTTTGGAAGGAGCCATGGCATCTTCGTTTACCGGGAAAGATCAAGCATTTTGGTTGGAAAGTGCTTAAGGGAGTACTACCATGCTATGGTGTATACCCTTGATCCCACAATGCGGGATATGCAAAATTGCTTTGGAAGACATTCAACATTGTTTGTTCACATGTGATACAGCAACACAAGTGTGGTCTTCACTAGGGTTAACTGAGGTGATAGACAACGCAGTTGTGCAGGACACGTCCGGGTCTATCACTCTGGACATTTTGATCCGCCTGCATACGGTAACACATGATATTCCCACTACTGAGCTTATCCTGGTGTCCATGTGGTTTTTATGGTGGCAAAGGAGGCAAGTTGCAAAGGGGGAGGCTGTTGCAACTCCAGAGCAATCATCCATCTCAATTCGGGTACTTGCTACCAATTTTGTTCGTGCAAATACACCAAACTAGCCCATCCGCAAGAATGATCAAGTGTGGAAGAAGCCAAGTAGGGGAGTTATAAAAGTGAATGTTGATGCATCATTTCATGAGGAGAACCTCGGTGGAGCTTGTGGAATTGCCGCCCGTGACGATCAAGGCAAATTTCTGGGAGCGACAACACTAGCACTACCTCATGTCTCAAGCGCGGAATCAGCTGAGCTAATGGCCATCCGTTCTGAACTATACCTGGGCAAATTTTTGGGAGCGACAACACTGGCACTACCTCATGTCTCAAGCGCGGAATCAGCTGAGCTAATGGCCATCCGTTCTGGACTATACCTGGCAGCAAATCTGGGATGCACAAATCTCATCGTTGAGTCAGATTGTATGAACGCTTTGAAATCTATATCCGACCTGGATGCATACATGGGAGTGGACGTTCCTGTGGTGGCAGAGTGCTCCCTCTTGGCAATGGAGTTTGAGAGTATTAGCTATGAGTTCTGTAGCACAGAGGCAAATATGCTGGCGGATGGATTAGCAAAGCATTGTTTTAGTAATAGTACTTCTGAAGTTTGGGACTTTCATCCCTGACTTTATTCTTCACAAATATATAAATGATCTTGCTATTATCTAAGGAACAAAGTTATTACGATAAAAAAACTTTCGATCAATCGACTGTTAGAAACATATCCTAACGCATGCATGCAGATACACTTCGATGTTGTTTGCCTTTTCTCTATATCGTGTCGAGCAGGTTAATTTAATGACTAACTTTCGACCGTTCGTCTGTCAAAAACATATCCGAACGCATCCATGCATGCAGATACGCTTCGGTGTTGTTTGCCTTTTTTCCGTATCGTGTCCAGTAGGTTAGTTTAATGACTAATTTTCGATAGTTCATCCGTTAGAAACACATATCCGAACGCATGCATGCAGATATGCTTCGATGTTGTTTGCCTTTTCTCTGTATCGTGTCCAGCATGTTAGTTCAATGACTAACTTTCGATCGTTCGGCTGTTAGAAACATATTCGAACCCATCCATGCATGCAGATACGCTTCGACGTTGTTTGCCTTTTTTCTGAATCGTGTACATCATGTTAGTTTAATGACTAATTTTTGATAGTTTGGCTGTTAGAAACACATATCTGAACGCATGCATGCATGCTAATACGCTTCGATGTTATTTACCTTTTCTCTGTATCGCAGGTTAGTTTACTTAGAAGCTCCTTGATACGTCTCCAACGTATCTATAATTTTTTATTTTTCCATGCCGTTATATTATCATTCTTGGATGTTTTACAATCATTTTATAGCAACTTTATATCATTTTTTGGGACTAACCTATTGACGTAGTGCCCAGTGCCAATTGCTATTTTTTGCTTGTTTTTTACTTCACAGAAAATCAATACCAAACGGAGTCCAAATGCAGCAAAACTTTTTGGAGATTCTTCTAGACCAGAAGACACAAGATGGGCCGAAGAAGTACCAGAGGGGTGCCCCGAGGGGGGCACAACCCACCTGGGCGCGCCTGGGGGCCCAGGCGCGCCCTGGTAGTTTGTGCCCACCTCGGTGGCCTCCCACACTGCCTCTTTTCTCTATTAATACCCAAATATTCCAGAAACCCTAGGGGAGTCGACGAAAATCAATTCAGCCGCCGCAAGTTCCAAAACCACCATATCCAATCTAGACACCATCACAGAGGGGTTCATCATCCTCATTGGTGCCTCTCCGATGATGCGTGAGTAGTTCATTGTAGACCTACGAGTCCGTAGTTAGTAGCTAGATGGCTTCCTATCTCTCTTTTGATTCTCAATACAATGGTCTCTTGGAGATCTATGTGATGTAAATCTTTTTGCGGTGTGTTTGTTGGGATCCGATGAACTTTGAGTTTATTATCAGATCTACCTTTTTATCCATGAAAGTTATGTGAGTCTTTTGATCTCTTATATGCATGATTACTTATAGCCTCGTATTTCTTCTTTGAATCTTTGGTTTAGTTAGGCCAACTAGTTCGCTTTTCTTGCCATGGGAAGAGGTGTTTGTGATGGGTTTGATCTTACGGTGCTTGATCCCAGTGACAGAAGGGGAACCGACACTTATGTATCGTTGCTATTAAGGATAACAAGATGGGGTCTATTTCTACATAAATAGATGTTGTCTACATCATGTCATTGTTCTTATTGCATTACTCCATTTTCCCATGAACTTAATACACTAGATGCATGCTGGATAGCGGTCGATGTGTGGAATAATAGTAGTAGATGCAGGCAGGAGTTGGTCTACTAATCTTGGACGTGATGCCTATATGATGATCATTGCCTGGATATCGTCATGATTATTTGAAGTTCTATCAATTGCCCAACAGTAATTTGTTTACCCACCGTAGGCTATTTTTCTCGAGAGAAGCCACTAGTGAAATCTATGGTCCCTGGGTCTCTTCTTTATCATATTGCCTTCGATATCTATTTTTATTTGCTTTTATTTCCAGATCTATTAATCTAAAAACACAAAAATACTTTGCTGCAATTTATTGCTATTTATTTTATCTCGCGTTCCCGCGAGATCTATTTATCCAATCTACTACAATTTTATCTATCTTTTTACCCGTGAGGGATTGACAACCCCTCTCTTATGTCAGGTTGCAAGTATTTATTCGTTGTGTGCAGGTACCGTTCATGTAGTGTTGCGTGGTTCTCCTACTGGTTCGATAACCCTGGTCTCATCACCGAGGGAAATACCTACCGTAGCTGTGCTGCATCATCCCTTCCTCTTTGGGGAAATACATACATAGTTCAAGCCGCATCACTCCTAATTAGATGCATGGAGGAAAAAAACAAAACTGATGATGTCGGTAGATTCTTTTCAACAAAAAAAATTCAAGTTTTGTAGCTCAAACTATATGCCGGATTGGAAAACTGTCTTCACTTAAAAGATTCGTCGCGATGAGACCTTCGAAATTAGATCCCATGTTAGTATGTTCCAACGACTTTTTTTCCAGGTAAGGAAGTTACCAGATCTGGGCTACGTAAGTTATCATGTGTGTGACACATAAGTTACCAAGTTGTTTTCCTAGAAATTACCAGGCATGAAAAATGGTCTTCCAACCTTTCTCCCCACGTACCGGGTATGTTTTCAACAATTCTTTTTCCCCTTGATCAAAAGTTACAGCTGTTTTTGTACATAGGTTATCAGCTCCGCAGTGTGTTAATTATCACGCTATTTGCACATAAGTTATCGGGGGGGGTACGTTTTCAACTATTCTTCTTCCCCTCGGTTAGAAGTCATCGCGTTGTTTCACTACAAAAAAAGACACTTCCGTGATGATACGTGTTTGTCACAGTAGGTCACGCTTTCTGTCATGCATGTACATCCATGACAAATTTATGACAGAATCAAGATAGTCATACATGTGCTGTCGTAGAAGTGTTCCATGACATTACTAAAATTATCATCACGGAAGTGTCCACTTCCATGACGATAAATCACGCGTCATGGAAGTCCTTTTGTCAAGGGTGACCGACACTGGCATCCACCGTAACGGAACGCTGTTAAGCTATCGGGTCCGGTTTTGGATCCGATAACCCGCTAACAGCCCGGACCAATGAGGATTTTCCACGTGTAAAATTCTCATTGGCCAGAGGAAACACGTGTTGGCTCACCGTTGGGACAGATGTCCTTCATTCATTGGACAGGAGGCGCCTATGATACATCGACATGTGGCACAGCCCAACAGAGGCCCATTCTGGTGAAAAGGCCAGCACGTTTGACTTGGTCAAAAGGTAATGGGCCGGCCCGCGGAAAGCCTGTTAACGGCCTGTTCGTATATAGCCCATTTACGGCCCGCTAACTCACGGCCCGTTACGGCCTATCCGAGTTAAGCCCAGTAGCTTCATTTGGGCCTTCTGATATGATTCCAGCCCGTTGTAACTTCTGACCCATGTACGGCCCATGATGTCTTTCGGCCCATACGAGACCATTTGTAACTCTTGGCCCATTAACAGCATGTGGTGAATCTGGCCCGCAATGAACAGTGTACCCTTTATACCCATTAACGGCCCATTATTCCATTGGGCCATTTCCAACCCGTGTTATCTTTCGGCCTTCTCAGGGCCCATTTATTCTTGGGCTCATTTCCAGCATTCGGTTACTTACGACCCGTCATTGGCCTTTTCTGCCCGTGGGCCAAATTCAGCCCGCGGTTACAATCGGCCCGTTTGCGGCCCGTTACTCCGTTGGGCCGTTTTCATAACGTCATCAAATACGACCGATTAACGACGGCTTGTTATTGTCGGACCATGAACGGACGATTCCAAATCTAGCCCGTTCACAACCCATAATGCGGTCTGTTATTGGCCCATGTTTGGCCTATCGATCATACGACACGTAGAAGGCCCATTGATGCTACGGCCCGTAGAAGGCCCATTGATGCTACGGCCCATAGAAGGCCCATTCTTTCTACGGCCCTAAGACGGCCCATTGTTTCTACGGCCCGTAGGAGGCCCATGGTAACTATAGTAAATATGTAGCCCATGGTTATTGTGGCCTGGTTTTAAAAAAATAGGTTATTGCGGCCACTAGCAAAGCACGGAAAAAGAACAGCACTGACTACAAGCAAACAAATAAACAAGACAACAAGGAAATAAATAAGCAAGCAACTTACGCTAGGCTATCACGGCTATTACACATATTACATCCACTGGGCATCAAAGTTCGCCACCAGTGCAAATATAGGGAACAAAGCAGCATATCATATACACTGGTTGTCAAAGTTGGCGACCAGTGCAAATAAACGCCGCAGCAAAACAAGTCCAGAACTGAAACCACTTCAGAAGATCTCAAAGAAACAATATCCTAGGTACCCATAATGCTGGCAAGATGCTTAGCAAGCTTATTAACTTTCTCTTGTTTGGCGCTTAAATCCTCCAGCGCTTGCTGTTGCACCAGAAAGTATGCATCTGAATTTTGCAGGGACTTCCTCAGTCCTTCAGCTTCCTGTCGCAGCACATCTGATCGATGTCTTTCAACTTGAAGTTGAGACTCAAGAAGACGAACTGATTCAGGCAGCGAGTTCGAAGAGCTTGTGCCAGCAGTAGTGGCCAGTAACTCGAACACTACATCAAGACAGGACTTTTGGGTTCTCTCACTGCCGTCAAGGTAGTTTTTATCAGCTTTCTTGGAGACCAACAGGGATGTTTCACTATCTTGAACCTTATCTGCATTACTTCCTTTACCATTGCTTAACGGGGTACCGTTCTCCAATATTTTGTCCGCATTCTAAAAGAGAAACAAGCAGACACATCACAGGTTTATGTTGTATATGAAACTCATTTTGGTAAATCAGTTCAGTAGTAAAGTGCACAGGATAACAGCATGAAACAAACATATATCTATGTACCATGGTCACTTTATGGTCTATATCATTCTAGTTTTTGTTGCCAAATCAAGATAGAGACACAGTTCAAATAATATTTGTTCAAGACAAAGCAGAATAGACAAAATATAAGTGTTGGAAACTATAGAGCAATAACAACACTTGTAATGTGCATGACATGAGAACATAACTGTTTATTCGATTGAAACTGAAATCAACATAGAGCAAGTTACAACAGCAAACCAGTTAAAGAAACAGGTTTAAAACATACCTGTTGCGCCATTGGAGTTTCAATTCCATCCTTTAAATTTGAAAATAGTTGGTCTGAGTAAATACAGTGATGCAAGAGCAAAGGGGTATGAACCATAGCTACAGAACCTGACCTGAGAAAATTCTTCTTCTCCTTTAAGCGTTGAGTTGGGATTCGGAGTGGTGGTCCTCGTGCTTTGGGCACTGCAGTTGCCTTACTATCTGCTCGTGTTTGGGTGCTTTGTGGTGGAGACGGTGCTCTGTGGTGGAGACATATGATTGTGTAGTGTGCTTTCATATGTTGTGCTACTTGTACGTTAATGTTGCTTGATTTTAGGGAACTGCACAAATGGAGACAAGACTTCCAATATGTATGTGCACCGTAATATCCCATTGAGGTAAGATAAGGATATTTCACAACTGTTGGCCTGTATTTTGCCACTTTCATCTGAAAATTAACGTCATTGTTTAGTGCTATACTTGTGCTCCCTAATTGACATGCCAAATCTTACATTGAAGGCGAAGCTTGTCTGTTATTGAACCAAGTGATGAAGGGGAAGAACAAGCGGAAGAAAAACAAAAATCAACTCCCGGTGCTGTAATGAAGCACTGGAACTGTGATGACACAAGTAATGATATAGTTTTGCATCTTGATTTATTGCTATGGCTGGAACGAGCAATTGTTTTGCCACTGATTTGATGCCACTCTTAATGTAATATGTAATTATCTCTAGTTGTGCAAACAGGGATCTTCTTTGAAGATACCATATATTTTAGTGGAACTGCACAAGAAGATGTTGGAAACATTAAACTAATCGAGGAGTATATAGTAAGCATGGCAACCACAGTAGATAACAACAGACGGTTCCGCAGAAGTGCTTGATCTGTATGCTCTACACAATAAGCCTCCTGACAAAGGTTGGTACTCGCCCACGGATTTCATCCATATGATTGAGATTTCTCATCTCTATTGGTGTTGTGCTACTATTTAGATACTGGCATGAGAAAGTGGTATTGTCCTTGAGAAGTGCTTCATCTGTGTTGTTTTAAATATTTCCTTTCCTTTTTTTCGAGCAAACAGGGATGCTAGCATTTAGTTGTCCTCTTGTCTTTGCACAACAGGATCATACTCCTCTGAAGAAGAATATGGAGTACGTGAAGTGCCTAGTTCCGATTATGCAAGGATAAAGAAGCCAAGCCTCTCTTCTTAAGAAGGGAGCAGTTGAAGGATGGTTACATTATTGCCCACAAGAACAAACTAACTTCAGCTCAGAAGGACTCACGGATCTGCATCTTTGTTGCTGTGATGGCCAGTACAATGTTGTTTTACGATTCCTTCCGTTGAATTCCATTTTTTTAAGTGTGTGCTCTGCATGGATCATGTAGGTTGACTGTTTAAACTGTCAATTCATAGTACAGTTTGCTTTATACTAATCACTTTTTTTGTATTTATGCAAACAGGGGTGCTCAGCTTGATTTCAATGGGAACTGCACAAAATGTTCACGAATACATCAAATATTCTCAAATCATTCATTTCCACCACAAGAAAGGAGGTGCTGGTATGTTCAGGGCGTTGCAACATATAAAGGCGAAATCATACAAGCTACACACAAATTTGGTTGATTTTGGTGGAACTGCACAAAAAGAACAACTGGTTTATTTAGCACAAGGTGCCATGTCAATGTCCGAACTGATGGCAAACCTTGCCCATTCCACAATTGTAGGCATTGATATTTTGGAATGGGAAAACCTTGTCAAAGTTTGCTCATTGATGTACGCAAAACAACACACATTTGACATTTGGAATGGGACAACCTTATCAAATTTTGCTCATTGATGTTAGCAAGAAGACATGCGTTTGTTATTTTCGAATGGGACGCCCTTTGCTGTTGGCAGCATCTATCGATTTTTCTCTATTCTTTAGTTGTGAAGTAAATATTGGCACTGACATGTGAATCACTGAGATGCATAATCATCGATTGTTTTGAATGTTCTCTATGAATTGCCAGGCCTGTGTGTTGATTGCAATGTACATGAATGCTAAATTTTGTACTCCCTTTGTTCCTTTTTACTTAGCATATTAGATTTCTTTCAAGTCAGTTGATTTTACATTGTGAACGTTGATACTTTTTTCTGTAAGTTGGTCAAAGTAGAGATACTTTGAATTCAGACAAAACTTATAGGCAGACTAAAAAGGACCGGAGGGAGTACATGTGAAACTGCTGCAAACGAGGTGATCACCCTGGGAATAATGCTAGTATGTATTGTTTTGCATGTTCATCCAATGCCAGTGATACAAGAATTCAAACAAATCGAACTAAATTCATTCATACACTGCCGGATTTCATTACATTTCATACATTCTTCAACTAAAAAGGGGTGCGTTGGAGGTACAATTAATTAACCGTAGCACCCGTGTCCGTCTGAGCTGAACAGAAGCTTCTTCTCCAGCGGACTGAGCTCTAGTGACATAACAGCAGGTGCAATTGCGTCACTTACATGTGGGCCAGATGCCTCTTGGGCCCACATGCCAGTGATCAACTGCACCTGCAGTTAAGTAACTGAAGCAGCGTCCTTCTCCAACATAGCTCTCCGACTCCACGTCGCCGCCAAGAAGCTAATCGGCCGTCAATGGTCAACCCGCCTAGCTTGGCTTCAACCGGATGGTAGCAGTGGTGGCCTTACTTGGACCCGAGCGGCGGCGACCTACCGTGTTCTACTCTTCCTCGTTTTCTGTGTGGTGCGGCCTCGTTGGCAGCGGGGCGGGGCCTCGACGGAGCCGGCGATGTCCTCTGTCTCGTTGCCGGCGGGGCGGCGCCTCCGCGGAGAAGGGGAAATCCTCCCCCTCGTTGCCGGCAGGGTGGGGCCTCGGCTGAGCCGGCGATGTCCTCTACCTCGTTCTTGGCAGCGTGGGGCCTCGGCGGAGCCGGCGGTGTCCTCTGCCTCGTTGTTGGTGCCGCGGGGCCTCGGCGAAGCCGGTGGTGTCTTCTGCCTCGTTGTTGGCGCCGCGGGGCCTCGGCGGAGAAGGGCCTCATCGATGCCAGCAGAGCGGGGACTCGTCGGAGCCGGCATTGTCCTCTGCCTCGTCCTCGGTCTCGCCAAACAGCGCCTCGCCCGCTTCATCGCCTCTTTGTAGGCGGCCGCAGCCTTCGCCACCCGCATGCGGTACCGCCAGCGCTCGAGATGGCACTCGCGGGCGGAGCGGTACGAGTCGAGCAGCGCCTCCTGCTCCGCCCGCTCCGCGGCGATCTGCTCCTCCGCCTGCAGGTGCTCCTGGAGGAGATGGTGGTTGTAGGCGGCGTCGGCTTGCGCCTCCCGGAACTGCTCCAGACGCTTCTGCCTCACCGTGTCCATGTATTGGGCACGGGCCTCGCCAATGGTCATGGTGCAATGCACCAGCGAGGATGGCACGCAGGAGGGGGTTGGCGCCGGATCGTCGACTACCATGTTCTCCATTGGGACGTCGTCGTTCTTCGGCTGCCTGCCGGCTAGCCAGCCGGCAGCAATGGCTGCCATCTCCTTGTGGTCCGTCGTTCGCCCGTCCCAATGAGCGCTGAAGCGCGAGGAAGCCATGGTGGGAGTAGTGGTTATAGAATACGACCCTAATCAAAATGCATACATTTGTCTCATACACTATGGGGATGGTGAGAAGAGATATATTTTACATCCCAGAGGGGCTATAATTGGAGAGTGGACAGGATAAAGGGAACGGAGGCGGATGACTGCAGTTATGGCCGGCGCAGCAGTTTATATAGCAATGGTGGGCGGCGGAGGGACGGACGTGTGGCGCCGGAGTAGCCGCCTCGGCAACCGCGTATCATTAATGTGGGCGGCAGGCGGACGGACGAACGACACTTGTGTCGTTTGAAGGCGGAGCAATCGCCTGCACCGGGAAGCGGGGCGGGCGGCACTGACCGTTTCGGGCGGAAAGCGCGCGCGAGCGAGGGAGGCGGTCTGGGTGGGCCAGGGCAGTCAGACTCGTGCTTGGCAGCGGGTCGGTCCAGCAGCCGGGACATGCTGGCTCACCAGCGAGCTCGTCGAGCTGAGCGACGACAATCAGACGATGGACGTAGTTTCCGACCAGGAGCCGGCGCCACTGTCCAAGCCGGTTCATGCCGTGTTCACCATAGAGAAGGTGCGCCCACTTCGACGCCCTAATGGCGGAAGAGCTATCAGCGCAGGAGGACCTGTGCTGCAACCTCCGTCTCCTCAACAAGCACCAGTGAACAAGCGAACGACAATGCCGTCGCGGACATGTGGCCCAATGAGCAGCAGGCGCTGTATCAGACCATCCGTAGGGCCCGCGAGGCCCTCTCCGTCGTCCTTCGAGTTGTTGCGCTCGTCGTGGCGCCGCCGTCTCATGTTGTCAACATGGTCAACGGCATGAGGAATGAGGAGACGACTTTACTTGGAGAGGATGATAGTGGGGACCCACCAGGGCCATAGCCGCACGTACGCAAGTGCCTCCTTATTATATACAACTGTAATATTTTTTGCTTCCTCCTGGTTTCCTGACATCATGATCCCACACCATTGTCAACCTATGTAGTCAATAAACGAGAGAATTGCACAAGGAGTGACCGACAGCTGGGACCAAGCAGCTCGAGCAGTATTTGTCTTTTTGAGGTGGTGAGCGCTGCAGATTTTTTTGAGCGATGTTATCGTTGTTGTTCAGAGGAGAGCAGGGTATTAACTAGGCGGGCTGTGGCCCATCTAGCCCAGGCCAGATATCCAGCCCAGATATTAATTTTTTCAAGCTGGAAATGGCTAGCCCAGCTAAACTTTTTTTTGAGGAATACCCAGGCAAGGTCAACTTGTTATTCTCCGCCCCGCTGGGCTGCAAATCTTTCCTAGGAGGGATGCATTAGGCTTAACAAGACAATGGGCTTTAAGAAATAAGAAATGGGATGTAATTATAAAAACTAGGGAGTAACTATAAAAAAAGCACCAAACACGTAAGTACTTTATAAAATAATATTTCTGGATTTTGAAATTTTTAATTTCATTAATTGTTGCGTGTGCAATGTTTCGTTGGATTCTGAAGTAATACAAATTTATATTGAAATTGTATTTAATCTGACTAGAAATTTCGGGATAAAAATATTTTCGATCCCATCAAAATGTGGGAAATTTTATTGAATTCTGTTTTGAACGGTTGGTTGAAATTATTAATCGTTGTCCTAGCTAGAAAATGGGCTTAATTTTAACAAACTGTAAATGGGCTGTAGTAAATTCCATTAGAATTCAAAAATGGGTTGTACATTCTTACAAAGCGCAAATGGGCTATAAGTTCTCTGCAACACACTTGTGGGCCTACTAAGTTGACGCGTATGCAAGGCTTTGTCAACTTATAGTCAACACACGGTTCTAGCAGTAGTGTCCGTTGGATGTCCATCCAATGGATGTCGTGCTTCTTCTTCAATCTCGGATATTCTAGCTTCAGCCGCCAAAAAAAGATTCCTCCCCCTGACATCTGGGGCGCACCGTTTCGAAGGCTGACCTGTGGGCCTATTAAGTTGACGCGTACCAAGGGCTTTGTCAACTTAGTCAATATAAACGATTCTAGCTGCAGTGACCGTACGATGTCCATCCAGCGGCCGTTGTGATTCTTCAACCTCTGGTCTTCTTGCTCCAGCCACCCAAAGCAGCGCCGGTCGTGCCGCCTGCTCCTGCCTCCCGTTGCCGGCTGTGCTGCCGCGGAGGCCTCACCTCCCCCTACCACTCCCACCACTTGCCAGGCCCTGCGGCGACGGCATCCTCACACCGCAGTCGAACCAGTGAACCCTCGTACTCCTGATAGCGGCAAAGGTGTCCCGTCTTTCGATGAGATGATGGATATCGCTTTCGTGGAAGTCGACTTTGACGATCCGACTACGAACGTGCGATGACGTCGCGCCTTAGCAATCGCTAAACCAACTCCGAGAGGTTATCGACCACGCCGGAGCACGATCAACCTGACCACGAGGGTCTGTTTCCTGCGAGCAAACGAAGAACAAGCAAGAAACTGAGATTGCAATCTGGATATTGCGAATATAAGATGAAAGCTTTATTGATCAAGGTGGGGTTCTGTGACGCCTTTGTCTGGTCGTTGAACACAAACGAAGTACGCGAAGTTGCAGCTATGGCGAACTTTTAATCTAAACAAAACCCAAAGTCTAAACAACGCCCTAAGGGCTGTATATATGGAGGAAGAGGGGGGAATTTCGTGGCCCTTGGGGAAGGGGTCTGAAACCAACCCTATCTCTTGTTTCCCCACACATACGGACTCTAAAAACAGCCTATACTCAAGTATTGCGAAATTACATGGGCCTGGCCCAATAATAAGGTGACGCAGCACCTAGAATAACCTCTGGACGAAAGTTATGAAGTAGCATCTTGTATATTTCGTCCAAGGCTTCATGCACGCATTATGGTGGCTTCAACGTCCTGAAATCATCACTTGTAACTCCGTTCTTGTTCCCCATGCGCATGCCATCATCTCCATGCTTGTTCTTGCTCCAATGTTCATCCTTCTCAAAGCCAGGCCCTTCATTTGTAAGCAAAACAAATGTATCCAATTTAGGCAGCATCATATCTCATGAACATTAGAATCATTACCAAGAAACAAAAGTACCTGGTAATTTAATTGGCGTGCGCGAGCTCTAGTAATTGGTCCAGTATGTATAGCAGCAGGGGCTGTGGGTGTAACAATGGTATTGATGTCCTCATCATCCTCCCCTTCTTGAAATGAAGTCGTCCTCGACGGAAGCTCATCTCCCTCACCCAAATAAGGCTTCAAATCTGCAATGTTAAAAGTGGGACTAACCCCAAAATCTGCAGGCAGCTCAAGTTTATATGCATTATCATTTATTTTCTCTAACACCGTAAAAGGACCATCAACACGTGGCATTAGCTTTGATTTGCGCAAATCAGGAAATCTATCCTTACGCAAATGTAACCAAACAAGATCTCCAGGTGCAAACACAACATGTTTTCTACCCTTATCTCCAGCAAGTTTATATTTAGCATTCATACGCTCAATGTTTTCCTTAGTTAACTCATGCATTTTTAAGATCAATTCAGCACGTTGTTTAGCATCAAAATTAACCTTCTCCGAAGATGGAAGAGGCAACAAATCAATAGGTGCACGAGGTAGGAAACCATACACAATTTCAAAAGGGCACATCTTAGTAGTAGAATGCAATGAACGATTATAAGCAAACTCAATATGAGGCAAGCATTCTTCCCACATTTTCTTATTATTCTTCAAAACAGCCCTAAGCATAGTAGACAATGTTCTATTGACTACTTCAGTTTGTCCATCAGTTTGGGGGTGACAAGTAGTACTAAAAAGCAGTTTAGTCCCCAACTTAGCCCATAAACATCTCCAAAAGTGGCTAAGAAATTTAGTATCACGATCTGAAACAATAGTATTTGGCACACCATGCAAACGAATAATTTCACGGAAGAACAAATCAGCAACATTAACAGCATCATCGCTTTTATGACATGGTATAAAGTGTGCCATTTTTGAGAATCTATCCACGACAACAAATATGCTATCCCTCCCCTTCTTTGTTCGAGGTAAACCTAAAACAAAGTCCATAGATATATCCTCCCAAGGAACACTAGGTACAGGCAAAGGCATATATAAACCATGAGGATTGAGTCGTGACTTAGCTTTTTGACATGTAGTGCAGCGAGCAACAAAACGGTCAACATCCCGTCTCATCTTTGGCCAAAAGAAATGTGTAGCAAGTACGTCCTTCGTCTTCTTCACGCCAAAGTGTCCCATTAATCCTCCTCCATGCGCCTCCTGCAACAACAAAAGACGAAGAGAGCTAGCTGGAATGCATAGCTTGTTAGCACGGAACACAAATCCATCATTAACGACAAACTTGTTCCAGGTTCTTCCTTCTTTACAATTCTGCAAAACATCTTTAAAATCACATGCACATATTGATCTTTGATGGTCTCCAAACCAAATATTTTGAAGTCAAGTTGTGACAGCATAGTATAGCGACGAGACAATGCATCAGCAATAAAATTTTCTTTACCCTTCTTGTGTTTAATGACATAAGGGAAAGTTTCAATGAATTCAACCCATTTAGCATGTCTACGATTCAGTTTAGCTTGACTTTTATGTTTCAAAGATTCATGATCAGAATGTATAACAAATTCTTTGGGCCATAAATAATGTTGCCATGTTTCTAAAGTCCGAACAAGAGCATATAGTTCTTTATCATAAGTAGAATAATTCAGACTAGGCCCACTCAATTTTTCAGAAAAGTATGCAACAGGTTTACCATCTTGTAATAACACACCTCCTAATCCAATTCCACTAGCATCACATTCAAGCTCAAAAGTCTTATTAAAATCAGGAAGTTAGAGTAAAGGAGCATGTGTCAACTTATCTTTCAATATCGTGAAGGCTTCTTCCTGTGCGGTACCCCAAACAAAAGGCACATCCTTCTTTGTAAGCTCGTTGAGAGGTGCAGCAATGGTGCTGAAATCTCTCACAAAATGCCTATAGAAACTAGCGAGGCCAAGGAAACTCCTCACTTGTGTGACTGTTTTGGGCTGCGGCCAACTCTCAATAGCTTCAATCTTGGCTTTATCAACTTCAATTCCCTGTGGAGTAACAACATAGCCAAGAAAAGATACTCGGTCGGTGCAAAAGGTGCACTTCCCAAGGTTACCAAACAAACGTGCATCACGTAGAGCAATAAAAACAGCACGTAAATGTTCCAAATGCTCTTCCAAAGATTTGCTATAAATCAGTATATCATCAAAATAGACTAGCACAAATCGTCCAATAAAAGCACGTAAAACTTCGTTCATTAGTCTCATGAAAGTACTAGGTGCATTAGTTAACCCAAAAGGCATGACTAACCACTCATATAAACCAAACTTAGTTTTAAATGCTGTTTTCCATTCATCTCCTAGTTTCATACGAATTTGATGGTATCCACTACGCAAATCAACTTTGGAAAATATTGTAGAGCCACTCAATTCATCAAGCATATCATCTAGCCTAGGAATAGGATGACGATAACGAATAGTAATGTTATTAATGCCTCTATAATCAACACACATACGCGATGTCCCATCCTTTTTAGGCACAAGTATAATAGGAACAGCACAAGGACTAAGAGATTCGCGTATATAACCTTTGTCGAGCAGCTCCTGTACTTGACGCATAATCTCCTTCGTCTCCTCTGGATTGGTACGGTATGGTGCACGGTTGGGTAGCGATGCACCGGGAATTAAGTCAATTTGATGCTCAATCCCTCAAAAGGTGGTAATCTCGGTGGCACGTCTTGTGGAAAGACATCAGCGAACTCCTGCAAAATGTTAGTGACAGTAGGGGGCTTCGAGGAAGGCACGTCCTCGAATGAAAATAATGCCTCTTTGCACACAAAAGCATAGCAAACAGATTTCCTGAAATCTAGCTCATCAATATCAGATTTTGTGGCAAGTAAACATGCACTTTTCAATATAATTTCAGAAACAACACTAGATGGTTTATTATTAGGTTTCAATTGTTGCTCAAATTCTTTTGCCACAATCTGATTTTCACTCTTATTTTTCTCCTGTTTTGCTTTATTAGCTCTATTAATGTCATCTTTCAAAATGGAATCAGGAGTCATAGGAAGCAAAGTAATATTTTTATCCTTATGAACAAGAGTATACTGATTGTTTCTACCATGGTGTACAGAATTTTTATCAAATTGCCATGGTCTACCAAGTAATACGGAACATGCTTGCATGGGTACCACATCACAATCAACATAATCAGCATATGTAGAGATACTAAAATGCACACGAACAGTATGTGTTACCTTAACCTTGCCGCTGTTGTTGAACCATTGGATGTAGTAAGGATGTGGATGTGGTCTTGTGGTGAGAGATAGTTTCTCCACCATCTCCATGCTAGCCAAGTTGTTACAGCTCCCTCCATCTATGATGACGCGAACATAACGTTCCTTCACAACTCCCTTTGTATGGAACAAATTATGCGTCTGATTTTGCTCTGCTTGTGTGACCTGCACACTCAAAACACGTTGAGCAACTAAACATTCATACCTGTCAGCGTCTTCAGGAGCCATGTATTGCGTCTCATTTTCAGAATCATCTCCACCATGTTCTTCACGTGTAATAAGAGCCAAAGTCTCCTCATCATAGTCACTAGCGGACTCATACCCACCATCCTCAGTAGCAATCATTACACGCTGAGATTTGCATTCTCGCGCATAATGTCCTCTTCCCTTACAACGACGACAAATAATATCACTTGTGTGCCCTGTTGATGCCATGGAAGAAGAAGAGCTCTGTGCAGGCCCGGCAGGTACGCTCTTGGCAGATAGTGGTGGTTGTGCCTGCTTTCTTGTATCACGGCTGGAGGTGGAACCTGATGGAGGTGCTGGTGCAGTGGAAGTAGAAGATGCACGCGGTGTCCATGATGAAGGTCGACCTGCAGAAAAGTTAGTTCGCTCCAATGCTTGTCGATCCTGCACTTCACGTTCAGCTTTACAAGCAAGATGGAATAAACGAGTGATATTTGTATACTCCTTATACTCTAGAATGGTCTGAATCTCTCTATTTAAACCACCCATAAAATGTGCAAGCATAGCTTCATTCTCCTCAACAATACCACATCTAATCATGCCAGTTTGTAATTCCTGATAATATTCTTCTACAGAATTTTTTCCTTGTTGTAAACGCTGCAGTTTTTGAAGCAATTCACGTTGATAATATGGTGGAACCCAACGAGTACGCATAGCAGTTTTCAAAGCAGCCCAAGTAGCTGGAATAGGATATAATCTACAATGTTCAGACCACCATACACATGCAAAACTAGTGAAAGCACAAACAGCAGCAGCAACCCGTCTCTCCTCGGGATATTGTAAACATGTAAAACGTTGTTCAGTTTCTAACTCCCAAGTAAGATATACATCAGGAATGTATCTACCCTCAAACGGTGGAATATTCAATTTCAGTTTAGGAACATGGTCATGATCTCGTACCTGAGGTGGTGGTGCAGGCCTACCGTTGCGAATATATACCTGAGGTCGACCTGCTGGAGGTGGTGCTGGTGGCTGCACGTAGTTCTGATTTTGATCAACCTCATCCTCATAATCGCCCGCATAATCGTCATCCTCCTCAGCCGCCGCAGTAGCAGGAGCCAAAGAAGCATGAACAGTAGGTGCAGCGGCACCCGAATTTTGGCCAGTCTCAATTGGAACGCGCTGTGCTCGTCCCACTTGATTTGGAAGGCGGCGTTGGAGATGTGGTTGTTGTTGTTGTAGAGGTGCGACAGGTGCACCCGGTGGTGGTTGGGGAAGACGCTTGAGCAATTCATTAAACCTGTTCTCCAGCTTTGTCTCAAACGACTTCTCCACGGCATCTATCTTCTCCATAGCCCCTTCAAATCTGTTTAGCACATCTCCCACCTGGCCACTCATCATTTGCTGAAATTTATCATGCAACCCGTGTTGTCATGTTCTCCCAATCAGTCTCATCGGCTTGTGATCCTGCCATGGTTAGCAGCAATAGAAACACAAAAGAATATGATCCTACAGACTACTAGGAAGTGGTGTGTCACAAATCCTTCAAGCGAATCTCAAATTCTTACCAGTTCTTACCCAGCAGCAGGTGGTGATCGGCAACCGTTGTAGTCAAAACTCTCAAAGCTTGGATAGAGCGATTACCAGGGAGAGTCAAACGCACGACGTAGATGTATGTGGAGCTGGGAAGGCTTATAATATGGTAGCAAAAAGGGTCAGCAATAATCAATTCAGATATGCAAAGTTGAATAAACGCTCAACGACGGTACTGTGCTGGTCCTAGACTAGACCGTGCTAGAGACGCGAGCCTAGAACACTAACAAAATCACGGCGCTACACGTAAACAAGGGAGGAGCACACTCTGAATTTTTTTCTCTTTTTTTCACTTTTTTTTGCACTTTTTTTTCTCTTTTTTTTGCTCCGCAACAATTTTTTTTTGAAAAAGTCTACAAATGGTCTAAAAACTGCCTAGCCAGAATTTTCCAGACTTAGTTTTTTTTTAAACTGGAACTATTTTTCTACTGCGGGTAACACAGAAGTTTGGGAGTCCTCTGTCATGACTCGGAGTATGGCGTGATCTGGAAATCCAAAACAGAGTAACAAAATACTGGACTTGGACTAGGACTGGTGGCGGAGATGAATCTGGTGGAACTCGGACTGGCGGCGGAGATGAATCTGGTGGAACTCGGACTGGTGGCGGATATATGTTGCAGGTGTACTCGGATCGGCGTGATGGCGGCGGATATATGGTGGCGTATATGGACTCGGATTGGCGGTGAATATGTGGTGGTGGTATATGGCAGCGGCGATGAAGTTGGTGCGGTGGTGGTATATGGCAGCAGCGATGATGATGATGCGGAGGTGATATATGGCAGCGGCGACGTGACAACCTGTGAACAGAACTCGAAACTCTAAAAGACTAGACGCTAAGACCAGCAACTTGACACGACGATGCAACCGCAAATTCAACAAAGCAAACACAGAAAAGATTATGCAAAGGCTCAGATTGGTTCGGATAGGATGAACTAACCCTAAATTTTTTTTTGGCTTTTTCGTGGACTATAGTTATGAAGAACAAACTCGATCTAAACTACGAAAAACTGTAAAATCTCACCGAGCAACCTGGAAATCTGATACCACTTGATAGCGGCAAAGGTGTCCCGTCTTTCGATGGGATGATGGATATCGCTTTGGTGGAAGTCGACTTTGACGATCCGACTACGAACGTGCGATGACGTCGCGCCTTAGCAATCGCTAAACCAACTCCGAGAGGTTATTGGCCATGCCGGGGCACGATCAACCTGACCACGAGGGTCTGTTTCCTGCGAGCAAACGAAGAACAAGCAAGAAACTGAGATTGCAATCTGGATATTGCGAATATAAGATGAAAACTTTATTGATCAAGGTGGGGTTCTGTGACGCCTTTGTCTAGTCGTTGAACACAAACGAAGTACGCGAAGTTGCAGCTATGGCGAACTTTTAATCTAAACAAAACCCAAAGTCTAAACGACGCCCTAAGGGCTGTATATATGGAGGAAGAGGGGGGAATTTCGTGGCCCTTGGGGAAGGGGTCTGAAACCAACCCTATCTCTTGTTTCCCCACACATACGGACTCTAAAAACAGCCTATACTCAAGTATTTCGAAATTACATGGGCCTGGCCCAATAATAAGGTGACGCAGCACCTAGAATAACCTCTGGACGAAAGTTATGAAGTAGCATCTTGTATATTTCGTCCAAGGCTTCATGCAAGCATTATGGTGGCTTCAACGTCCTGAAATCATCACTTGTAACTCCGTTCTCGTTCCCCATGCGCATGCCATCATCTCCATGCTTGTTCTTGCTCCAATGTTCATCCTTCTCAAAGCTAGGCCCTTCATTTGTAAGCAAAACAAATGTATCCAATTTAGGCAGCATCATATTCTCATGAACATTAGAATCATTATCAAGAAACGAAAGTACCTGGTAATTTAATTGGCGTGCGCGAGCTCTAGTAATTGGTCCAGTATGTATATCAGCAGGGGCTGTGGGTGTAACAATGGTATTGATGTCCTCATCAACTCCTCTCCGCGTGGGCATCCACTGCCGCGTCTTCCCCGGCTCCGCGTCGTCCCCTTCCTAGGCCTCGCCGTTGTCCACCGCCTTTGTGCTCTCGGCGCGGCGTGGTCAATGTGGTCGATGACCGACTTCCATCGAAAGAGTACTGTACGTGGAGAGGCTGACACCTGGGTCCACGGCCGCAGCAAGGAAGTGCCTCCTTATTACGCGGAAAATAATTATTCCTCCACCTAACAGTAGGGACCCACCGGACGGGCCACCGTATTCGCGAAAAAAACGTTTCCCCCCATTGCTGGGACCCACCAGCTACATCTTTGCACACAAGGAAGTGCGTCCATATTACAGGGAAAAAATGATTCGCCCCCTAACTGCTGGGACCCACCAGCTACATCTTCGCATGCAAGGAAGTGCGTCCATATTACGGGCAAAAAAACGATTGCCCCCCTGACTGCTGGGACCCACCAGCTACATCTTCGCACACAAGGAAGTGCCTGACAGTCGGGACCCACCCGGTCAAAGCGTACATAGCGTTGTCATTCTGGTCGCGAATGTGTACGTACATACTGGTCGATCGGTCTGTCTGCAGGCCGCAACGATGAACCGTGGCTGTGCAAGGAAGGGCACGTGTGGTAGTAGAGGCGCGTACGTGTCGTAGTAGAGGCGCGCACTTAGCATGTACACGTATGTATAGCGACCATGTTGCAAGAAAGTAAATACGGCCACGTACGTACATATGGCGGGGTCTCGAACGCCTACTCGTGCATACGTACGGCCAGGGCTCGTGTACATGGGTGGGTCAGAACGGAGAAACTGCGTCATCGTCGTGTTCATCGGGAGGCAACGAAATGCATCGTGTTCATCAGGAGGCAACGGAATGCGTGCTGTTCATCGGGAGCCAACCGACTTGGACGGAACAGGCGAAGGAAACGAGGCCTGGCGTACCGCAGAACGGAGGAAACGGCCTTGTTTTAGACCGGTCACGGTGGAAACGGGATCCTGTTCATCGGGAGGGGTCTGGCGTACCGCAAAACGGAGGAAACAGACCTCCTATGGTCGAAACGGGGTCCTGTTGATCGGGAGGGGTGTGGCGTAACGCAAAACGGAGGAAACAGACTTGTGTTGGAGCGCTACGGTCGAAAGGGGGGTCCTGTTCATCGGGAGGGGTGTGGCGTATCGCAAAACAGGACTCCACGGGATACTGTTCATCTCCACCGTCGACCTCCTCCAGCCTCCACCCGCGACTGTTCATCCACGGGCTCCCGCTCATCCAGCCTCCACCGTGCGCTCCTCCACCGGCTACTGTTCAACCAGCCCTCTCCACGGGGTCCTGTTCAATCACCCCTCCATGGGCTACTGTTCATCCAGCCCTCCACCGGCTACTGTTCAACCAGCCATCCACCGGCTACTGTTCAACCAGCCCTCCACGGGGTCCTATTCATCCAGCCCTCCACGGGGTCCTGTTGATCCACCGGCTCGATCGATCGGGGTACTGTTCATCCAGCGCCAATGGCCTCTACTACCACGGTGTCCTGTTCATCCAATATCCAACCCCCCACCGGTAACTGTTCATCCAAACCCCCTCAACAACGCTCACTGTTCATCCAGAGGCAGCATCGATCGGCTTCAGTTAGCAGCAGTAGCGAAGGAATCACACTCCGGTTCAGTTACCAGCAAGGGATCAATCGATCGCTCGGGTTCAGTAACGCGTAGCCTGCAGTGCAATCGCTCGGGTTCAGTTAGAGCCCAACGCCTCGCTCGGGTTCAGTTAGAGCCCAACGCCTTGCACACACGCGCGTACGTACGAGAGAAACGCACATCGCTCGGCCCCCGACCACCCACCGTAACCGGGAACTCCCCGATATTTTCCTCGCCCTCGCTTCTACCACGGTTTTTTCCGTCATGGACGGCCCAAAGAATGTCATGCAGCTGCGTCTCCGGCCCACCCAGGACGAAAGCCCATTTTCTGTCATGATTTTTTTCATAGAAGTAGGACCCCACCACATTTATGATGATACCGGGTTTTGTCACAATTATCGTCATAGAAGTGTCATAGGTATGACAGATTTTTTTTCGTTCAGCCCTAAATGTCACGGATGTGTCTTTTTTGTTGTGTTTGTACATAGGTTATCAGCTGTGCTGTGCATACATTATCATGCTATTTGCACATAAGTTATCGGGGGGTGTGGGGTGGGGTGGGGGGGTATATTTTTCAATAGCCCCCCGAGTCATAAGTTACCGCGGTGTTTGTACACAGGTTATCAGCTCTGTTCTACGTAAATTATCACGTTATTTGCACAAAAGTTATTGAGGGGGTGGGCGTATGTTTTCAATAATTCTTTTTCCTCTAGGTCAAAAGTTACCGTTGTGTTTGTACATAGGTTACTAGCTCCGCTGTCTGTAAATTATCAAGCTATTTACACATAGTTATTGGGGGGGGGGTACATTTTCAACTATTCTTTTTGCCCTCGGCCAAAATTTATCCCGTAGTTAGTACATAGGTTATCAGCTCCGCCGTGAATAAATTAGCATGCTATTTGCACAAAAGTTATTTGGGGGCGGGGGTATACTGTTCAACAACTCCCTGAGTTATAAGTTACCGCTGTGTTTGTACATAGATCATCAGCTCCGCTATGCGTAAATTATAACGTTATTTGCATAGAAGTTATGGGGGGGGGAGGATATATTTTCAACAATTCGTTTTCCCCTCAGTCAAAAGTTAACGATGTGTTTGTGCATAGGTTATCAACTCCACTATGTGTAAATTATCACGCTATTTGGAAAATAAGTTATCAAGGGGTGGGGGTGGGGGTGCCTTTTCAACTATTCTTTTCCCCTCAGTCAGAAGTTACCGTAGTGTTTTTACATAGGTTACCAGCTCTGCTTTGTGTAAATTATCATGCTATTTGCATAGGAGTTATGGGGGGGGTATATTTTCAACATCTCCCTTGAGTCATAAGTTACCACAGTGTTTGTACATAGGTTATCAGCTACTATGTGCGTAAATTATCACGTTATTTGCACATAAGTTATCAAGGGGGGGGGTATGTTTTCAACAATTCTTTTACCCTCGGTCAAAAGTTACTGCTCTGATTATACATAGGTTATCAACGCAGTTGTGTGTAAATTATCACACTATTTGCACATAAATTGTCAAGGGCGGTACCGTGGTCGCGCTCGCGGAGGAGGCTGCACCGTGCTCAAAATCGGCAAGTGGATCTCCCGCACGATCAATGATATCATGGTGCAGTCACCCGTTGGCGGACGGTGCCCGCGGTGGGACGAGTTCCTGCACGAGCTCGACCAATCTGTGAAGCTAACTGGTGGCTTAACCTGGCTGACCTCTACCCATCGTCAGCGCTAGCACGCTAGCTCAGTGGCGCCATCTGGGAGACTGAGCGGTGCAACCGCAAAGTGTGTGCCCACATTTATGTGGGGTGCTGGGGAGGTTGCGGCAGGGATGGGTGGTCTGGCCACCCGTCGGTGGCATAGGGGGCCCAGTCCGCTCCCTTCCTCTCTCATTTTCCTACCTTGGTGCTTCTTAGTTCCACATCATGCGATGATTGGGGCATGGGATTGCTGGCAACTCCGTCAGTGACATGGATCTGCTTGTCTGTGCAATGCTCGTACATTGGATGGTCTCTGGAGTGTCTGGATGCAGGGCGGCCACCCTAGTGGTGGGAGCTGCGGTGCTCATGGGCGGAGCTCGTGGCTCAGGTGCTAGCTTGTTTCCATGGCCATGCGGGTGGCATGGTAGCTGGTGTGCCACGGCCTATGGTGGTGGTGCCAAAAATGTTCTTGTGACTAGCCGTACCAAGTTGTCTGAGGAGGTCGGACTCCCATTGGCCGAGGTGAAGTACCTGGCTGGTGAAGGGATCACTAACATGCAAACTCTAAAGACCTGAATGTAGAGGCGGGTTTAGCTGCTATTAGAGTGCGCCCACCGCCTGTTTGAGTATGAAGGACCAGGAGATACTACCTGCTACTTCTTGAGCTTGCATTGGTTTTTCCCTTGAAGAGGAAAAGGCGATGGAGCAAAGTAGAGATAAGTATTACCCTCAGTTAAGAACCAAGGTATCAATCCAGCAGGAGGAACACACAAGTCTCCAATGATAGCACATGCACAAACAAACAAATACTTGCACCCAATGCGATAAAGGGGTTGTCAATCCCTTCACGGTTACTTGCACGGATGAGATCTGATAGAGATTGGTATAAAGATAAATAAAAATGCAAAATAAAGTAAAGGTAAATAAATTGCGACAAGGTGTTTTTGTGTTTTTGGTTTTATAGATCTGAAAATAATATGATAAGAATAGACCCGGGGGCCATAGTTTTCACTAGAGGCTTCTCTCTTGAAAGAATGCATACGGTGGGTAAAAAAATTACTGTTGAGGAATTGATAGAAAAGCGCAAAGTTATGACGATATCTAAGGCAATGATCATGAATATCGGCATCACGTCCGTGACAAGTAGACTGACTCCTGCCTGCTGTTGGAGATATGCCCTAGAGGCAATCATGTATGATGATATTTCCTGTGTGTTAATGAATAAAGATAGTCCTTGGACATTATCAATGATGTGTATCAGCAAGTACGTGACTTGTTTGTGGGACTATGCGTTGTATGATGACTGTCCTAAAAGGTCCCTAGTCGAAAGGGCTATGTGGACGCGCAACCGACTAGACTAGCATATGACACGGTCGATGGCTTGGTCTCACTAGCCATGAAGCATTGGATGCTAACCGGATAATATGGACTCGAATGGATCTGGTCGGATTCGACATAGTCGGATCCGAGTCGAGATAAGGTCCGAGTCAGACAGACCCAACTATGAGACGCAGCGATATGTCATCTGTGAGTCTCTAGTACAACATATGTTCTATGTCCTAAGACCTAAGCTGGCGCATGTACTCGGGATGGTGATAGACTTGTTTTGGGCCAACCAAACGCTACTCCGTGACTGGGTAGTTACAAAGGTAGGTTTCGGGCTTGTCCAGACCCATGCTGCGAGACATGGTCGAGCAAGATGGGATTTGCCCCTCCGATCAGGAGAGATATACTCTGGGCCCCTCGTGTGATCCGACCAAGATAAGCATGGCCATGCGACATGGATTATGAGATAATCCGATTTGTGGTCGACATCACTGGAACGATAAAGAGGTTGGGCTAGCACAAGGATAACAGACTCGCCTTGAGCCCGACAACATATATCGTGTGGCAAAGGGAATAGAAGTGTGACACGTTGTATAGGTTCGCCTAACCAGCTTCATCGGACACTTGGAGTCGGCACACTTTGCTAGAGGCCACTACCAACTAGCCGAGTCTGATGTGATCTGACTTGCGACTAAGTGAACGAGAACCTAAGGGGTCGCACGCTTAAGGGAAGGAACCTGTGAGGCCCGGTCTGACCCCACGAGTCAGAAGTGATCCTACTCGGATTCGGATCCAGGCCGAACAGACTTTGGGCTTTTGGATCTGTGCGAGGCCCAAGCGTTGAGCCCGTACCATATGCCTATATAAAGTGGGCGTGCGACACACTCATTCGGTTGATCGCTTCGGCGCTGTCACTAGGACTTGCATGTGTTGCGAATAGCCACCTCCACTCGCCGTCGACTGTGTTATCGGAGCTAGCAGTCCGCCGCACGGTGTTCCTCCTGCACGCGCGGATACCGTTAGAGGCGGTGCACTTGCGCCGCTCCTACGAACCTGTACGCAGGATCCGACGACCGACTGTTCGAGGGAGATCGAACTAGGAGGAGATGATCCACGCAGATGCGCTACCCCAACTCTTCTTCCGCTGCACGGCACTGCGCGTCTAGTGGTAACGATATGTGATCCAACTCCTGTAGCATGTTCTTGGTTGTTCTGTGCGTAGGAAAATTTTATTTGCAGTCGATGCACCCTACCATAGATCCCAACACCTGCATCTACCAAAATTACTCCACACCTCGACCGCTGTCCAGCATGCATCTAGTGTATTAAGTTAACAAGAATGGAGTAACACCTTAAGCAAGATGACATGATGTAGAGGGATAGATCCAATCAATTTGAAATAAAACCCATCCTTTTATCCTTAATGGTAACAATACAAATACGTGCCTCGCTACCCCTTCTGTCCCTGGGTGAGGACACCGCAAGATTGAACCCATCACAAAGCACCTCTCCCATTGCAAGAAAAATCAATCTAGTTGGCCAAACCAAATCAATAGATCAGAGAGAAATACAAAGCTATCTTAATCATACATAAAAGAGTTCAAAGAAGACTCAAATAATATTCATAGATAATCTGATCATAAATCCACAATTCATCGGATCTCAACAAATGCATGGCAAAAGAAGATTACGTCAAATAGATCTCCAAGACATCGAGGAGAACATTGTACTGAAGATCAAAGAGAGAGAAGAAGACATCTAGCTACTAGCTATGGACCCATAGGTCTGTGGTAAACTACTCACAGATCATCAGTAGGGCAGCAAGGTTGATGTAGAGGCCCTCCATGATCGAATCCCCCTCCGACAGAGTATCAGACAAGTCTCCATATGGGATCTCACGAGGGCAGAAACTTGCGGTGGCCGAAAAGTTTTTTTTTGTGCCCTCTGGTATACGGGGAATATTTGGGAATTTATAGAACCGAGATTAGGGTTGGAGAAGCTCCAGGGGGCCCACAAGCCCTGGAGGCTCCCCCTAGGGCGCGTCATCCTAGCTTGTGGCCACCTCGTGGCTCCTCTGGCCTCCTCCCGAAGCTTCGTGGGTGTTGGGTGTCTTCTTGTCCAATAAAAATCGTCAAAAAGTTTCGTTCCGTTTGGTATTAATTTTCTGTATAAGACAAAAACAAGGAAAAACAACAACTGGCACTGGGCAATAGGTTAATAGGTTAGTCCCAAAAATGATATAAAATAGCATAATAATGCATATTAAACATCCAAGATGGATAATATAATAGCATGGAACAATCAAAAATTATAGATACGTTGGAGATGTATCAAGCATTCCCAAGCTTAATTGTTGCTCGTCCTCGAGTAGGTAAATGATAAAAACAGAATTTTTGATGTGGAATGCTACCTAACATGTTTATAAATGTAATCTTTCTTTGTTTGGCATGACTATTCAGATCCATAAGATTCAAAACAAAAGTTTAATATTGACATAAAAACAATAATACTTCAAGCATACTAATAAAGCAATCATGTCTTCTCAAAATATCATGGATAAAGAAAGTTATCCCTACAAAATCATATAATATTGTCAGGCTCTATCTTCATCACACAAAGTATTTATCGTGCACAACCCCGATGACAAGCCAAGCAACTGTTTCATACTTTTGACGTTCTCAAACTTTTTCAACTTTCACGCAATACATAGCGTGAGCCATGGATATAACACTATAGGTGGAATAGAATATGATGGTGGAGGTTGTGTGGAGAAGACAAAAAAGGAGAAAGTCTCACATTGACGAGGATAATCAATGAGCTAAGGAGATTCCCATCAATTGATGTCAATGCAAGGAGTAGGGATTGCCATGCAATGGTTGCACTAGAGCTATAAGTGTATGAAAGCTCAAAAGAAAACTAAGTGGGTGTGCATCCAACTCGCTTACTCATGAAGACCTAGGGCATTTTGAGGAAGCCCATCATTGGAATATACAAGCCAAGTTCTATAATGAAAAATTCCCACTAGTATATGAAAGTGACAACATAGGAGACTCTCTATCATGAAGAACATGGTGCTACTTTGAAGCACAAGTGTGGAAAAGGAGAGTAACATTGTCCCTTCTATCTTTTTCTCTCATAAATTTTTATTATTATTTCCCCTTTTTTCTTTGGGCTCTTTGGCCTCTTTTTTTGTTGAAGTCCAGAGTCTCATCCCGACTTGATGGGGGAATCATAGTCTCCATCATCCCGAATTCTGTTTTTATCTCCATCATGTTCTAATAATGATGATCACCACACTTTCATTTACTTACAACACAAAAATTACAACTCAATACTAGAACAAAGATATGACTATATGAGTGCTTCATGCATATGAAAGCAATATGACAATGATGGTGTGTGTCATAATAAAAGAGAACGGTGGAAGTTGCATGTCAATATATCTCAGAATGGCTATGGAAATGCCATAATAGGTAGGTATGGTGGCTGTCTTGAGGAAGATATAAGGCGACTTATGTGTGAAAGAGCGTATCATATCACGGGGTTTGGATGCACCGACGAAGTTTGCACCAACTCTCAAGGTGAGAAAGGGCACTGCACGGTACCGAAGAGGCTAGCAATGGTGGAAGGGTGAGAGTGCATATAATCCATGGACTCAACATTAGTCATAAGGAACTCACATACTTATTGCAAAAGTTTATTAGCCATCGAAACAAAGTACTAATACACATGCTCCTAGGGGGATAGATTGGTAGGAAAAGACCATCGCTCGCCCCGACCGCCACTCATAAGGAAGACAATAAAAAAATAAATCATGTTCCAACTTCATCGCATAACTAGAGACCATACATGCATGCTTCGGGAATCCAAAACCTTAACACAAATATTCTTACTAATAAACAATTACTCACTAGCCTGACTCTAATATCACCATCTTTATATCTCAAAACAAATGCAAGGAATCAAACTTCTCATATATTCAATGATCTTCATGAAAGTTTTATTATATCCCTCTTGAATACCCATCATATTAGGACAAATTCATAACCTAAGAAAATTTCCATACTATTTATAAGACTCTCAAAATAATATAAGTGAAGCATGATAGTTCATCAATTTCTACAAAATAAAACCACCGTCGTGCTCTAAAAAGATATAAGTGAAGCACTAGAGCAACTACCTAGCTCAAAAGATATAGTGAAGCACATTATTCTAATAAATTCACTATTAATGTGTGTCCCTCTCAAAAGGCGTGTACAACAAGGATGATTGTGGAAAACTAAAAAGCAGAGAATCATATAATACAAGATGCTCCAAGCAAAACAGATATCATGTGGTGAATAAAAATATAGCCTCAAGTAATTTTACTGGTGGATTGAAGAAAAAATAGGGGATGCCATCCGGGGCATCCCCAAGCTTAGATGCTTGGTTGTCCTTGAATATTTCCTTGGGGTGCCTTGGGCATACCGAAGCTTAGACTCTTGCCATTCCTTATTCCGTAGTCCATTGAAATTTCACCCAAAACATGAAAACTTCACAACACAAAACTTAACAGAAAACTCCTGAGATCCGTTAGTGAAACAAAGCAAATAACTACTTTTAGGTACTGTTGTAAACTCATTCCAATTTTATATTGGTGTTATATCTATTGCATTCAAACTTCTCCATGGTTCATACCCCCTGATACTACCCATGGATTCATCAAAATAAGAAAACAAAACAATGAAAACAGAATATGTCAAAAACAGAATAGTTTGTAGTAATCTTGGCTTTAGCCAAACTTCTGTAACTCCAAAAATTCTGAAAAATTAGGACAACCTGGCAATTTGTATATCAATAACGTGGATAACATTCAAAAAAATTCGTTACTCCAGCAGTTCAGACCAATTCTGTTACTTGGCGCAAAAGTTTTTGTTTTCTCAGAGAATCAAATCAATAATCTTCCAAACTGTCTCAAAGGTCTTACTTGGCACAAACACTAACTAAAACACTAAAACACAATCATAACAGAAGTATAATTGTTTATAATCATAAAATTAGAAAATAAAAATGTTGGGTTGTCTCCCAACAAGCGCTTTTCTTTAAAGCCCTTCAGCTAGGCTTTGAGATTTCAATGATGCTCACATGAAAGATAATAATTGAAACACGAAGAGAGAATAATATAGCCTGTAAAAAACAAGTTTAAGTCTAACATATTTCCTATGCGGCATTTTATAAACAAACAAATTATCAAGACAAGCAAAAACTAGCATATGCAAGGGAGAAGAATAAAACATTGACAATCTCAACATAACGAGAGGTAATTTAGTAACATGAAAATTTCTAGAACCATATTTTACTCTCTCATAATAATTACATGCAGGATCATAATCAAATTCAACAATCTAGCTAACATATAAAATTTTCTCTTCATGATCCACATGCATAAAAGTTTTATAATCTTCCAAGATAGTGGGATTAACATCAACTAAAGTTACGGCCTCTTCAAACTGACTTTCAATATTTCGCAAACATATTCATCATGAGGCTTAAATAAAATTTCAAGATAATAAGAAGCATCATCACCCCAATCATGATCATTGCAATAAGTAGTGGACATAACAAAATGATCATCCCCAATCTTGTAGATTTGCATATCATTAGCATAATCGTCATTCATATAATTTATAATAACATCATTGTAATCATGCTCTGGAGTCAAGGAACTATCAAGTATGGGTGCAATAGCAATATTTTCATGTTTAACATAAGGAACTATAGCGAATTCATCTCCATAAGCATTATTAATAATGGCATCATGGCCATAAGAATAGCAAGCATCACATTCATTAAGAGGGGAAATTTCAATCAAATCAATGGAATCATAATTATCTATAGATTCATGCATATCATTATTTTCTTCCAAAGCAGCAGACATTCTCTCAATAAATTCTTTAACATAGACATTATGAGCACATTTTTCATAGCAATATTTAAGTATGTCAAAATTTTCAGATTTGTAGAGAGTAATATCATACTTTTCAATCAAAGAAGCAAATTCATAAGCACCCTTAAAAGCAACAAATTCTTCAATTTGTTCGATATCATAGTAACTATAAACACCTTTGACATAAGAAGATAAGATTTCATTATCATTAAACTCACATAGGTAGGGAAGGTGTTTTTTAGGGTTCTCCGAGGAACAAGTAAAATCATAAATTTCACATAGATTCCAAGCATAGCATAGCAAACAATTTATTTGATTCCATAAGAGTCCCCCTTTTTGAGACAAACGGTGACGCACAAAATGAGCATGCTCATCTAACGATTTTCCCTCAACTAAACTAGTTGGGGTTTCAGCACGAGAAAATATGGATTGAAGATGATTCAAGTAGAAAACTTTAAGTGGATCCATAAACCTTTTGCTTTCTGATTTGCAATAAACAAACAATTATACCAAGCAAACAAGCAAACAAACCAAGTAAGACATAAAGGCAAACGATAAGGCGAACAGAAAGAAGGGAATAAAAAGGAAAATATTTTTGTGTCTTTTTGAAAATGTTTTAGAAGTGGGGAAGAGGAAAACGAGAGGCCAATGGCGAATAATGTAAATGCAAGATATGAGAGTTTATGATGGGTACTTGGTAGGCTTGACGTAGATCCTCCCCGGCAACGGCGCCAGAAATTCTTCCTGCTACTTCTTGAGCTTGCCTTGTTTTTTCCCTTGAAGAGGAAAGGGTGATGCAGCAAAGTAGAGGTAAGTATTTCCCTCAGCTAAGAACCAAGGTATCAATACAGTAGGAGGAACACCCAAGTCTCCAATGATAGCACTTGCACAAACAAACAAATACTTGCACCCAACGCGATAAAGGGGTTGTCAATCCCTTCACGGTTACTTGCAAGGATGAGATCTGATAGAGATAGGTATAAAAGATAAATAAAAGTGCAAAATAAAGTAAAGGTAAATAAATCGCGGCAAGTTATTTTTAAGTTTTTGGTTTTATAGATCTCAAAATAATATGATAAGAATAGACCCGGGGGCCATAGTTTTCACTAGAGGCTTCTCTCTTGAAAGAACGCATACAATGGGTAAACAAATTACTGTCGAGCAATTGATAGAAATGTGCAAAGTTATGACGATATCTAAGGCAATGATCACGAATATATGCATCACGTCCGTGACAAGTAGACCGACTCTTGCCTGCATCTACCACTATTACTCCACACATCGACCGATATCCAGCAATGCATCTAGTATATTAAGTTAACAAGAATGGAGTAACACCTTAAGCAAGATGACATGATGTAGAGGGATAGATCCAATAAATATGAAATAAACCCCATATTTTTATCCTTAATGGCAACAATACAAATACGTGCCTCGCTACCCCTTCTGTCACTGGGTTAGGACACCGTAAGATTGAACCCATCGCAAAGCACCTCTCCCATTGCAAGAAAAATCTATCTAGTCGGCCAAACCAAATCCATAGATCGGAGAGAAATACAAATTTATCTTAATCATGCATAAAAGAGTTCAGAGAAGACTCAAATAATATCCATAGATGATCTGATCATAAATCCACAATTCCTTGGATCTCAACAAATGCACCACAAATGAAGATTACATCGAACAGATCTCCAAGAACATCAAGGAGAACATTGTATTGAAGATCAAGGAGAGAGAAGAAGCCATCTAGCTACTAGCTATGGACCCGTAGGTATGTGGTAAACTACTCACACATCATCGGTAGGGAGCAAGGTTGATGTAGAGGCCCTCCGTGATCGAATCCCCCTCCGACCGAGTACCAGAACAGGTCTCCAGATGGGATCTCATGAGGACAGAAACTTGCGGTGGCCGAAAAGTATTTTTGGTGTGCCCTCTGGTATACGTCAAATATTTGGGAATTTATAGAGCTGAGATTGGGGTTGGAGGAGCTCCAGGGGGCCCACAAGCCCTGGAGGCACCCCCTAGGGTGAGCCCTGCTGGCTTGTGGCCACCTCGTGGTTCCTTCGGCCTCCTGCCAAAGCTTCGTGGGTGTCTTCTTGTCCAACAAAAATTGTCAAAAAGTTTCATTCTGTTTGGACTCCGTTTGATATTGATTTTCTGTAGAGGACAAAAACAAGGAAAAAACAGCAACTGGCACTGGGCACTATGTTAATAGGCTAGTCCCAAAATGATATAAAATAGCGTAATAATGCATATAAAACATCCAACATGGATAATATAATAGCATGGAACAATAAAAAATTATAGATATGTTGGAGACGTATCACTACCCGCATGATGTCGGGCAATTTTTCTAAAGAAGAACTGAAGTCGTGGATGCACGTTGTGACCAACTTGGATATCTTAACACGAAGATACAAAGATTATCTAACATGTAACTAGACACAACATTATGTCCAGTCAGGTGGTTGCTAGATAGACTAGCACTTAGTAGAGCTAGCAAGTTGCAAGTTTGAATCCCCAAGTCTGCAGCTTATTTTCTTTCCCAAGATTTAAAAGACGACATCCAAAAAATCGGATCTAGGCACTTTATTTGGGACGTGGCGGTGATCATGGGAGGCCACCCAAAAAAGTCGGATCTGGGACATGCGGGGGTTGCAGGAATCAAAGAAAAAAAATCAGGGTTTACAAAGGACGTGTGACGATTGTTGGATTTGGATCCGAGATAGCTAAAGTGTTCAGATCTGCACAATATTGCGGTGGTTCCTATATATGGACACGACTAACTTCCAAACAGTCAAAAGATAGCTACAGCTCTGAACGCCCCTTTCTCTTCCTTAATTGCTAATCACACAGCTAATTCTCCCTTTTTCTTAATTGCTACGCTCTTTCCCGGCCGACGGTGTTGATTTGTGATTTCATGCATGCACGCAAACTACTCCCTTTGTAAGAAATATAAGTGTTTAGATCACTACTTTAGTGATCTATAACGCTCTTATATTTCTTTACAGAGGGAGTACTAGACAAAACATATGATGTCAGCAAAAGATTCTTTCTATCTTGAAACTTCAACATGTTTTGTAGCTCAAACCGTCGGTCCGATTGACAACTGTTTTCACATAAAAAATTCATCATGACATGATCTTCGAAATGAGATCCCATGTTGTCATGTTTTGACGAGTCCTTTTTTTCAAGTAAAAAGTTACCACGCCTAAGCTACGCAAGTTATCATGTCTGTAATCCATCATAAGTTATCAAGCTGTTTTCACACAGACATTAAAAACCAATAACGGAAAAAAGATGGCTCTCCTCTCCCCCTCCCACCTCCACCTCCACCACCGTATCCACCCTCTTCTCGCCGGTGATATCTATGGCGATTCTCTCTAGATTGCTAGGATGGATTGTCTCATCTCGTGGGATTTCTCCTATGGCCAGAAGGTGGCCACACAGGTGCGTCGACGTTCCAAATCTTTGGTTCATTTCGATGGTTCTCCCTCCTCTTCAGCTTTCTTCTTGGTTGTGGCATTCAATCATTCTTCCTTCTGGTTGGATCTGGACTCGGTAGCCATGGCTTTGTGTTCTTGCCTGGGTGGAAACATCAAGAAGTTTGATGTGCAGTTTTTGAGTGATAAGATATTCAGATTCTCGGTCGCATCAAACTGTGTGGGACATTTCATTCATTCTCTTAAGGGATTCACGGTACCGGATTTCTCCTGCTCTTTTCATTTGTTCCGTGGTTGCCCGATGGTGGATTTCCCGATGTCTGATAGTCTTGCAGATCCTGTCTGGAGCTCTGCTCGCACCAGACCTCATGGCACTCCAAAATACCTACGTAATATTCCGTCAGTCATCTCTAATGGTGTGCATGGTCATCAATGTTCTGGTATTGCCTCTTGCTCATCTTCTCAGATATTTAAAGTCAATGATTCGATTAATGGGGCTGCCGAGTATTGGCTAAAATCTCTCAAAGGAGCACCAACTGCAGAGGCCGAAACCCCAGTGCATCTTTCAGATAGCAGGGACTTTATTCCTGCCTCATCTTCATGTGTTGTGGTCAGAGATTCAGTGCTTGAGCCTTGGTTACAATCGATTCAGGTCTCTGCAGATATGTGCGTTCCTCACACTGTTACTATACCATCATCCATTAAACTTGGGCAATTTGACTTTCATCAGTCGGCAACTTTCAATGCGTCAGAGCCGCCGCTGTTCCTGCCGAGGAAGTTCTTTGCAGGTAGATCCCAACAACTTATGCCATACATGCAGGGTATTCAGCTAGATGAGTTCCGTGAACTTCTTCGGTCAGGATATTCAAAATCGGATCTAATGTTTGTGATTAACCGTTTCAAGTTTGCCTGCACGTCTTGCCTCGGTATGGGCCATTGTTTCAGTAATTGTAATATTGGGCCAAGATGTCTTTCTTGCTTTGCGCTCGGTCATCTAGCTATTGCTTGTTACGGCCGCCGATTATCTAGCCAACAGAATTTATCTCCACGGAAAAATTACGTTGCAAATCGAAACAATGGTAAAAAATTTACCTGGTTCCCAAACGCCAGTCTTTCTGCCCAAGGTGTCTGCAAACGGGCCATACTTACCTTGGATGCATGCATACCCCCCGATGTCAATTCTGTTCAGCTTATGGGCATTCTGTCGTTGGCTGTTGGAGGGTGAGATTTAAATTTGTTTGGCAGCAGAAAGGTAACTCCATAGATATCCCGCATCCTCTGGACATTTGTTCTTCTTCTCCTTCTGCCGCCCTCGTCATTGCCAACTCTGCTCCTACTCTGCCCCATACTTTAGCGATGGCGAACTTCATGTGCAACTCCTTTGCCTTCCTTCCGCCGGGCTTCACCATCGACCAAGGCCCCGCTGATCGAAAGGAGAGGGCCGACATGGCTCTCAGTGCGACTCCACCTCTCTGCCATGATGACTATGCCATTGCTAAGCCCAACAGGCCTGTTTCGATCCATCTCCGTCGTGTCGCCAGGTAGGAAATCGTAAGACTTCTGAACCATGCAGGTTTTTTGTTAGAGATGTACAAGATTCTGCTTTGGGGTTAGGACTGTATCGCTTCCGTAATGGTTTGATTAGGGATGTTGTTGTTGGGAAAACTTACTTGCTTGGTGAGGATAATGAGATTACTTTTGTTAAGCATGATGAAGGTCTGAATATGCGTATGCCATCTCTGGGAAGGAAAATTTGGATTTTGATGCTAGCTTTCCTGCAAGACTATCAAACGAACTTTTGGATTGATAAGGCCGTGTCTCAATTTGGCAAATTAATTTAGTGGTTCACTCCTCAGGATCCAGTATCTAGTTTGCTTGTTAAATCATGGATCATGAGTCCGTCACATGTCCCTAGAAGTTTTGTGATGCGGAAAATGGGTGGTCAGTGTAGATCTTGGACGGTGCCAGTTTACTTGTTACGTTCAGAGGAATCGAATGCTCACACTCATGATGTTCCTTTGGCGGGGGAGGACCCCCCTCTGGCTGATGGCAGCGATCCTCACCCCTTTTATGGACCCCATATGATAGCTGAGCAGGCCTTCCAAGCGAGGTTACAGGTTTGGCTGCAGAACAATGGTGCCTTCCGCCCAATAGATGGTGGGAATCAGGATGAAGATGAGCCCGTGACCCCTGATCAACAATATGTACCTCTGTTCATTATTCCTGCTGAAGGTCAAGTTAATTATCAGTCTATTTTACGGCAGTAGGGAGTCTCTTTTGCTGATGGAATTGTCCCCTTTGATAACGTTTCGAACAGTCCTCTTTCAGCTTGGAATGATAATGTCAGTGAAGGTAGCTCTGAATCTTCAGATGACTTTGGTCAGTTGATTGCACTTCCGGCACCTGTCTCATTGTCCATTAGTCTGTCTGACACTGCTGGATCTCATGTGGATGCCTCTTTTACTATCGATGATGCCAATGTGCCTGATTTGTTTCACCTTGCTCGCTCTGTTATTTTGGCCTTGCAGCAACCATACATTCACCAGGACTCTGTTATGCTCCAAACCCCTCCGCTACCTTTGCATCTGATTACTTGGAACTCTCAGTCTGAAGGTGATGTAGACTCCTCAAGCTTGTTGGCTCCTGTTCGCAAGGCGGCTAGGAAGTTGTGGTTTGAGGACACGCCTACTTCCTCCAACTTTCAGTTTTTGGTGGAGGATGCTGAACCTTTCGTACATGTCCCATCCATGGTGGTAATTACTGATATTTCTGATAATGAAAGTGTGGCTCAGGCTGATGACAACTCTCTGGGGCATTCTGGGTTCTATATCCGGCGTATCTCGTAGTAGGTGTCCTAAGCTAGGCGTCTTGGAGCAATGGTAACATGGACACGGGATTTTACCCAGCTTCAAGCTCTCTTGAAGAAATAATACCCTACATGCTGCTTTTGATTGTATTCATATGGGTGTAGTACAGAGTACATGTATCTACCACGAGATTGTAGTAATGAATATGAGATGATCTATTGACTAGCATGGCCTCGGTTTATATAACACACCGGAGGCCTAGGGTTTAGGAGAGTCCTCGTCTTGGGCGCCAAGTCTTGTGGAATCTTCCTTGTATGCGGCATGGGCTGTCCGAAGTGGCCCATAATAGAACCGCCACGGGGGTCCTCGGCCCGATCCACCTAGTCGGGAGACGACGTGGTGAGTACCCCCTAGTCCAAGACACCGTCAGTAGCCCCCTGAACCGGTCTTCAAGTTAGGGATGCTCCTCGATTCTTCTGAACTGTTCTTCATCTTCGGTCATCGGTCTTGAAAACTGGTTCAACAAATCTTCCCATCTTCGATCTTGAGAATTTCTGAAGTGGATCCGAAGAGTTTATACGTCGGGTACCCGAGGATCCCCTTTAAGTTATCGGCCTTTATCCACGCCTTGTTATTTTTACGCCCACCTCGGGTTTGAAGTTGTTCCCGGGCGGCAGCGTCCTCTTGCGTTCGAGCTCCAATGCCGGACTGCATTCGAGGTATCTTTTGCAGCCGAGCACCAACGCCGGACCACTTCCGAGCTCCAACGCCGGACTATGTCCAAGCTCCAACGCTGGACTGCATCCGAACTCCAACGCCGGACTATGTCCAAGCTCCAACACTGGACTGTATCCGAGCTCCAACGCCGGACTATGTCCAAGCTCCAACGCCGGAGTGTATCCGAGCTCCAACGCCGGACTATGTCCAAGCTCCAACGCCGGACTGTATCCGAGCTCCAACGCCGGACTATGTCCAAGCTCCAACGCCGGACTGTATCCGAGCTCCAACACCGGACTATGTCCAAGCTCCAACGCCGGACTGTATCCGAGCTCCAACGCCGGACTATATCCGAGGTGTCATAAATCACCTTGGTTCAAAAAAGTTGAAGGAGTTTAGCCTAGCTTATATAGGAGTGAGAGAACTGCCCCAAAGTAACTGCTTAATTAAATAATATAAAGTGAGAAAGGAAAAAAAGAAGGTCAAATCTCCATGTGGTTGCGCCGAGCAGAACTCTCTTCGGCCTCGATGGGCGTCGTCGCGCCGGGTAATGCGCGGTGTAAATCAATTGCCTGCACAGATAAAATAGTGCAAGGCCAGAGATGATAATATATATATATATATATGTTTTTTATATAAAAAATATCCTCTACTTAATTAACTTAAGTAAAGTAGTTAATTAAAAAAATATGGCATGAATGCCGAGGTCGTCTCGATAGAATGGCCGCGGACATGCTGACACAGGGACGTGCGCTGAGGCGACGCCGCAACTTGATCGATGCAGGCAGGACGACGACGTCGGCCCACAGAGTTGACCGCGTGATGCAGGCGAAGTTGATTACCTGCACACATAGAATAGTGCAAGCAAGTAATGATAATAATTGAGAAAAAATGCATAATTAATTTGTGCAAAGTGAATAAGTTTGGTAAATATGGCCTGAGCGCCGGTGTTGGCTCGATGGCGTGACGGTGTTGTGGCACGCGATGTCGACACAGGTCAGCCGGCCTAGGTCGCGGTGAGAGGCTAGCCAGACCGACAGTACATACAAGCGTCGGTAGAATATCTCTGCAAAAATAATGCAGTGCGGACAAACAGAAAATATTCTGCATAATAATCTTATGTACTGAACAAATGTGTAGTTAGGCAAAATAAAACCTGTTCGACAATAACGACCGTAGCAAAGTGAACGGTGCGATCCGTACAGAACAAGTACGAACTAGTACCAGAGATAGACTGAAGTTGATCTTTACGTGGAGTAGTAGTATCCGAACTACTGTAATTCAACGATCAAATTTAGGGAGCCGTGCTGTGAAACTAGAAGCCCATTGGGTTAGTACACTTTGGTTTCGTTAGAGAAACACTAGCGTCCAGCGATTGTGTAGGTTGCTGAATTAAAAAAGAATAGAATAAACAAAGGAAGGAATCTCCCCTGGATGGCCACTGAGCAAAGCTCCTGTCGGCCTCGTGTGTGCTGCCGCATGTGGGACGTAGTCCGGCGTGGCTCCTTGACCGTAGCGCCGCGCGATGAAAATTTTCTCTTTGCATCGACCTTCTCTGGCCTTCTGCATGCGTTCCCGGCTGCCCGCATCTCCAATACTTTCACGATGCAGATCTGATATACTGCCAGACGCCGGACACTTTTTCCTGATCTTGGTTTGACTGCGAATCAGGTAGCACGAGGCAACGCCCATAATTTTGCAAAAAAGATGGTTTACGTAGAACAGATCTAACTGAGAAAATATCACCTGATCACCCATCGATCCATGACGATCACCCAGCAGGCTCTCAATGAAAGCACCAATGTCGGTTCTATATCCGGCTTATCTCGTAGTAGGGGTCCTAAGCTAGGCGTCTTGGAGCGATGGTAACATGGACACGAGATTTTACCCAGCTTCGGGCTCTCTTGAAGAGATAATGCCCTACATGCTGCTTTTGATTGTATACATATGGGTGTAGTATAGAGTACATGTATCTACCACGAGATTGTAGTAATGAATATGAGATGATCTATTGACTAGCCTGGCCTCGGTTTATATAACACATCGGAGGCCTAGGGTTTAGGAGAGTCCTCCTCTTGGGCGCCAAGTCTTGTGGAATCTTCCTTGTATGCGGCATGGGCTGTCCGAAGTGGCCCATAATAGAACCGCCACGGGGGTCCTCGGCCCGATCCACCTGGTCGGGAGACGACGTGGTGAGTACCCCCTAGTCCAGGACACCGTCAGGCATGTCCCAGCTCCGTCTGCTCCTCTTGCTGAACCCCAGGTTTCTCCATCACGCAAAAGGGGGCGTAGGACTCGGTCTGATACACCGCTAAGCACTGCTAATGTTCATCGTAGTCCTCGCAGCAATAAGTATATGGGTTTTAAAGTGGACCAGCCGTCTGATTCTCGTGGCCGTAAATCTTTGATCAAGCCCAGTGTCACTATTGCTGTTGAAGATCCTGCTCCTATCTCTAGCTCTACTGTTGCCAGCTCTAGCTCTGCACCACCACCTCCGACTCCCATCAGGTACATTCAGCAGGTGGGCTCTGGGTTCTGTGGGATCCGCCGTGAGGAGCTTACTGAAGATCGTCTGCTCGCCATTGGAAACATCTCCTCTAATGAAAATGATGTTGGCCAGTAAGTTTAATATCGGGTCTTCAATAAATCCCAGTCCGGCGCATTTGTTTAGTTTTATTTCACTCAACAATCGTTGCTTTAGTTCAGTTCGGCGCCCAGACCCATCATTTTATATTTATTAGCTTGGTGAATCCTCAGCTTCGTTCTTGGAACTTGCTATGTTGGAATATTCGTGGCATTAGTCCAGATATTAAACATGATTCTTTGCATTCCACTATAGATATTTCTGGCTGCTCGATCATCTGCATTCAAGAAACAAAGCACGAACATTTCGACCATTCATATATTCGTAAGTTTTGTCTGCGGCATTTTGATAAGTTCGATTATGTTCCTTCGATTGGTAATTCTGGGGGGGGGGGGGGTTAATTGTGATCTAGAATAGCGCCTTATTTTCTGCGACGATAGTTGAAAGTCACCAATGGGCTCAGGTTCTTAAGTTTAATGGACGCTTTCATCTGATATTTGGATAGTGGTTAATGCATATGGTCCGTGTGAAGGTATTGAACGCGATAACTTCGTTAGTTGGCTTTATGCTCTTGATATTGGCGACGACGATAATTGGCTTCTAGTTGGCTTCTAGTATGCTCTTTAAAATGTTTTGTAGCTCAAATCGGCGGTCGAATTGAAATATCGTGTTCACATAAAAGAGTTCATGGCGATGAGACCTTCGAAACTAGATCCGATGTCGGTATGTTCCAATGATTTTTTGGATAAAAAGTTATCAGGGCTCGGCTATGGAAGTTTTCACGTCTCTAGCACATAAGTTGCAAAGATTTTTCATAGAAATTACCGGTCAACAAAAATGTTATCCCAACCTTTCTCTAGTGCATCCATTTAGTTACTAGACCTGGGCTAAGTAAGTTATCAGCTCTGATGTGTATATATTATCATGCGATTTACACATGAGTTACCGTGGTACGTTTTCAACAACTTTTTTCCTGAGACAAAGTTACTGTGGTTTTCCTATGTGAGTTATCACACGTGCACTCCGTATATTACCCCACTATTTACAGATAAATTATCAAGGGGTATGTTTTCAAACAACTTCCTCCCCCGGGGTCAAAGTTCCCACGTTGTTTGTACATGAGTTGTCAAGTCTATGGTGCGTATGTTACCATGCTATTTATACAAAATTAACCGTGCGTATGTTTTGAACAATCTTTTTGCCCCAATCAAAAGTTATCATGATCTTCTGTGTTTGTGCTTAAGTCAGGTATGCAGTTCGTATATTATCATGCTATTTACATAGAACTTATTGGGGCTCCCACATGTTTTCAACAATTCCCGCACCCCTTGTGTTAAAAATTACCATGGTGTTTGTACTGAGTTATCATGTCGATGGTGCATATATTACCATGATATTTCCGTAAAGTTACCACCGTGTTTGTACTTAAGTTATTGGATATTATGTGCATATATTACCATGCTATTTGCACAGAAGTTATCGAGTGTATATTTTTCAACAACTTTTTTGCGAGGACAAAATTTCTCGTAGTGTTTGTACACAAGTTACCACACCTGTGGCGTGTATGTTATTTTGCTATTTACACATAAGGTTCAACATTTTTTTCCACGGCTAGAAAGTTACCGCGGTGTTTGTAAATAGGTTATCAGGTATGTTGTGCGTTATTACCATGCTATTTATAGTTAAGTTACTAGGGCATGTTTTTTTAGTAACTCCCTCCCTAGGGTCTAAAAGCTACAACGGTGTTTGTACATAGATTATCAGGCATGTGTTGCATATATTACCATAATATTACACATAAGTTACCGGAGGTATGTTTTTCAGCAACTTTTTTCCTCCGGGTCAAAAAGCTACCGCAGTGTTTATATATTTGTTACGACAATATTTTTCCAGTGTTTTTTCAATAGTTACTTTTTTCTTTGATTGTACGACAACTAAATCATTCAGATGTGTCCCAAAATTAGAGTGTTTCCCAATTACTTTTCTTGTTTAACAAATAACATGATGTCCTTCTAGTTTGAGAATAACAAATAGAAAAGAGAGCTGGTTAGTGAGGCAAAGCTCCTAGTTTGACAAGAACGGACCAAATGGAGAGCTGGTTAGTAAGGCAAAGCTGCAAGCAATAACAATCGAGCAGGGATAAAAAATTCAAGAAAAATACACAATATTTTTTGGTTCAATGTGTTTTCGAATGTACAAAAAGACTTTAATTGCTAATTTGGCACAGGAAGTACTTTAATCACTTGGTCACAACGGTGCACCTTGTTTCATGTGATCATGAGATCTAATCCCACTTATGCTCTTTTTAGCGAATTTAGCGCTCCAACGAGATTAACGTATCCAATTTCTATGGGAGAAAAAACTGATCAATTGAAAAAACCCTCATGAATTGATCCAAAAAAGGAGGCGAGCGGGAAACTGATCAATAGATCCAAAAAAGGAGGCCAGCGGGAAACTGATTGAGCGATCCGGACAAAGGATGCTAGTGGGAAACTGATCGAGCGATCCGAAAAAGGAGGCCAGTGGGAGAAGTGGATCATGCTTCGCGGGTGAAAAAAATGAAGTCGTGTGATGGGGACCAAACATTAGAGAATGCGTTCGGATCTAAATAAAAAATGAGGTGGTTTCGATTTTTAGCATTTCCCTTGCAGTCAGGTAAATCTCGTACACCAACTTCTGGTAGTGTGGGTCTCTTTGCTTTGAAGGGGTCAAGACCTCTGAGATGTAGTACAGTGGCCTCTGGAATTTTAGTGGTTTGCCTTATTCTTCATGCTCAACCATGAGCACAGTACTGACCACTTTGCTTATAGCTGCAATATAAAGGAGCAATGGCTCCCGAATGTTCCGAGCAGCAAGCACGGGCTGGGTGGAAAGTAAGGCTTTGAGCTCGTGAAATGCAGGTTGCGCTTCACTCGTGCACTCAAACTTGTCGGATTTCTTCATGAGTTAGTAAAGCGGCAGGGCGTTCTCATCGAGTCATGAAATGAATCTGCTCAGGGCTGCAAGGCAACCCCAGAGTCTCGGGACGTCATGGAGGCATTCTGGCTGCTTCATTCGGACTATAGCACCGACCTTCTCGGGGTTAGCATCGATTCCATGTTCGGAAACGAGGAAACCGAGTAGCTTGACGGCTAGAACCCCCAAAGTGCACTTGGACGGATTGAGCTTGATTTCGTATTTGTGCAGGTTCACAAAGGTTTCAGCAAGGTCAGTTAGCAGGTCAAAACCTTTCCTATACTTGACCACGATGTCATCCATGCATGCCTCCACATTCCGACTGATTTGCTTTTGTAAGCATTTTTGAATCATGCGTTGGAAAGCCACCTCGGCGGTTTTGAGTCTGAATGGCATCATGATATAGCAAAAACACCCGAAAAGGGTGATGAAAGCTGTTTTTATTTCATCGGGACCATACATTCGGATCTGGCGGTACCCGAAGTACGTGTCCAAAAAACACAAACACTCACACCCTACAGTGGAGTCTACTATCTGATCTATGCGGCGGGAGAGGAAAATGTTCCTTGGGGCAGGCCCGATTGATGTGCTTGAAATCTATGCACATTCTGAGAGAATTATTCTTCTTTGGCACCATGATGAAGTCGGCGAGCCACTCAGAGTGGTACACTTGATGGATGAATTCGGCTGCTCGGAGCCATGCAATTTCCCTGCCAATCGCCTTGCACTTCTCTGTGGAAGAGCGTCGGAGGTGCTCCTTCATTAGTTTCATCTTAGGATCAACACGGAGTCGGTGCTCAGCTAGCTCCTTGGGAACACCAAGGCATGTCAGACGACTTCCATGCGAAGATGTCCCAGTTCTTACGGAGGGACTGGTGACCTCGCTTTCCTATTTGATGTCCAGCGTCGTGGAAATGTTGGTGGGTTGTGCGTTTGGATCCTCTGGGTGGATATGAACCTGCTTGGTCTCGCCAGCCGACTAGAACAGAGAATCAACTGCCGGCTTCTTTGACTTCAGCAGCTCACTCGGGTCAATGACTTTCTTGTACTCTTCCGATTCGGCTACAGCTATCTGCTCATCAGCAATGACCGAGCCCTGCTGTAAGCACTCTTCAGCCTTCTTCCTGTTTCCTGTGACAATGATCACGCCATTCGGATCAGGCATCTTGAGTTTGAGGTACACGTAACATGGTCTAGCCATGAATCGTGCATAGGTACGCCTACCAAAGATGGCGTGATAGGCATTCCGGAAATCCACCACCTCGAAGGTCAGCTTCTTCTTTCTAAAATTCTTCTCATCGCCGAACACGACATCCAAGAGGATTTATCCGAGTGATATAACCTTCTTCCTGGGGATCACCCCATGGAATTGCATGTTGCTTTTGCTCACTTTGGACATCGGAATGCCCATTGCCTTCAAGGTTTCTGCATAAATAATGTTTAATCCGTTGCCTCCATCCATAAGGACCTTGCTCAGTTGGACGCCTCCAATAGCCCTATCGACCACAGTGCCTGTGTCCTGGGGGTCGGTATGTAAGCTGGGAGATGTGACTCATCGAAGGTAATGAGCGTTTGAGCCCAGTGGAGGTATTTGGTGATAGTCGGCATCTCCAGACTCACCTCCTGGCTGATTACCTTCATCTTTCTCTCGCACTCGACGTCTGCAAATATCATAAGAACTTTCTGAATGTTGGGGTAGCCTGAAGCAGGCTTCTTCCCTCCGTCCTCATTGTCCCTGATCTTTATCCTCTAAAGGTTCTTCCTGCATGGTCTGCTTAAGCAGTCCGCACTCCTAAGTGGTATGCTTCGGCAAAATAAGATTGCCATCTTCATCCCTCTTGGTGTGGACCTGACAGGGCTGATCAAGAATGTCACGTCCTGGAATATTCTTGTTCTTGGCAGCCCCCTCTTTCTTCTGCTTCGGCTGGCCTTTTCCTTTTCCTTGCACGGCCAGGGCCGCTGCTTCAGCGTTGTCGACCGCATCGGCCTTTCGCTTCTGCTTCCGTCTGGATTTGTTGCCAGGCTGGTTGGGCTCGCCCGTCCGGCCTGTGCCACTTCTCAGTCGGTCTTCCTGTAAGTGCATCTAGTGCCCCTTAGTGATTTTGGTGTATTGAAGACTTATTGTGAGTGTACACAGGTCTATAAGTCTATGAGGAGTTCGATATTTACATTACAGAGAAAGTCGACCCCTAAAAATGAATGTCTTCAACTGAAGACTTTGAAAGTGAAGATTTTGGTGTGACCATGAAGACTTGATATTCATGCGAGGAACATGAAGCGTGAAGACTTTTGTTTTCGTAGTTTCATTTTATCTTTCTTGAGTCATAGGAAACACCGTACTGTTAGAGGGGTCGAGGAAAAACTAAGGAAAAGTTTCCAAGTGGTGCTCATCTCAAAATCCTATACCTACCAATCCCATCGAGTGAAGCCACTGGAAATCTCATACAGTTCAGTCAATTTGTTCAGTGACAGAGACAGATTTCTTTTGGTCTCCGAGGAATTTGTTCTGACTGAGGAGTTAGGAATTCGCCAGTGCGGATTGCCTACAAGTGAGGAACATGATAGCCCTGAGGAATTTGAGACCTCACATTTCCGACCGTTGTTGTGCTATGCGCCAGCTGTCCCAAAATATCTACCCACCTAACGGTCATATCATTGAAGGGCATTTATGTCTTATCATGTCGGGCTTCTCCCTAGGCTATAAATAGCCGCCCCCTACAACCACTAGCTGGTTGGCTGCTCCGAGAGAAACTGAAACTTTTCACTGAGAGCATCTCTTCCTCCGAGGACTTTGAGCGAAAATCATAAAGTGAGGAAAACCCAAACCCAAACACCTACAAACCCAAAGTGATTGAGCATCACTGAAGAGATTGTTCCTGTGTGGAACCGATGCTTGTTACCTTTGAGGACTGTGCATCCTCTAGACGGTTAGGCGTCATGGTCTAGAGCATCCAAGAGGAAATTGTGGATCGCCGAGTGACCGAGTTTGTGAAGGTTTGGAAGTCACCTGAAGACTTACCACGAGTGATTGGGCGACGTCTGTGTGACCTTAGATCAAGGAGAATACAGTGAGTACTGTGTGTCCTCAGGTTTAAATACCTAGCCACTCCAACCAGACGTACAACTGTCACAGCAGTTGGAACTGGTCTACCAAATCACTGTCTTCACCGAGCTAACTGGTTCTATTTCCTCAACCCTTCCATTTCCTCATTACTGTGTTGTGTACTTGATCGTTACTGTTTGAAGACTTTGACTGAAGACTTTCTCAATTTGCTCAGTTTAATTTCTTCAGTCAGTTTTATCTTCAGCCTGCTTATCCTGTGTTTATGCTTTCTGTACTCTGTGCTTGTTTTTATTTCATCATGATGACTGTGCTGTTGTTCTGTTATGCTCGCATCTGAGTACTTATTCCGCTGCTAATAGTTCTTTTCTTAGGAATTTCGTCACCCTGACATTCCTCAGTGAAGAATTCATAAAAATTGCCTATTCAGCCCCCTCTAGTCGACTTAACGCACTTTCACTTCCTCTTCGTCGTTGGTTGATAACCCACAAGTATAGGGGATCACGACAGTCTTCAAGTGTAGTATTTCACCCAAATTTAATGATTCGACACAAGGGGAGCCAAAGAATATTTGTAAGTATTAGTAGTTGAGTTGTCAATTCAACCACACCTGGAGAACTAAATATCTACAACAATGTGGTAGCATAGTAGTATGGTAGTTTGATAACCATAGTAACACTAACAATAGCAGTTTTGTAGTGGTTGTAACAGCAGCAAGAACAAAAGTAACTTAGCAAAGATCAATATGTAAAAAGCGTAGGCATTGGATCGGTGATGGATATTTGTGTTGGATGATATTCATCATGTATGAGTCACAACCTAGAGCAATACACAATAGCTCCAATTCATCAATGTAATGTAGGCATGTATTCCGTATATAGTCATACCTGCTTATAATAAGAACTTGCATGACATATTTTGTCCTACCCTCCCGTGGTAGGCGGGGTCCATAGGGAAACTAAGGGATATTAAGGCCTTCTTTTAACAGAGAACCAGAACAAAGCATTAACACATGGTGAATACATGAACTCCTCGAATTACAGTCATCCCCGGAGAGTATCCCAACTATTGTCACTTTGGGGTCTATGGATCAGAACAATAACAAGTGCATATTACTAGCAGATAGGATGAAGAACTAAAATATATTCATGAAATCACAGAGGGTTCAGATATGTAATCATGGCACTCGGGCTCTAGTGACAAGCATTAAGCAGCAAAGTCATAGCAACATCAACCTTAGAACATAGTGGATACTAGGGATCAAGCCCTAACAAATTGAATCGATTACATGACAAATCTCATCCAACTCCATCATCGTCCAGCAAGCCTACGAAGTAATTACTCACTCCCAGGGGTGAGCATCATGAAATTGGCGGTGAAGAAGGGTTGGCGATGAATTCCCCTCTCCAAAGCCCTGAATGGACTCTGGATCAACCCTCCTGATGAAGAGTTGGAGGTGGCGGCGGCCCCGTACCGTAAAACGCGATGAAACATCTTCTCTTATTTTTTTCGGGGAAAAGGAATTTATAGGTCCGAGATTAGGGTCAGCGGAACCACGTGGGCCCCACATGGTAACAGGGCGCACTCGAGGGGGGTGGGTGGATGGCCGCGCCCTGTTGCCTTGTGGGCAACAGGTGCCCCCTATGGTGGGTCTTGGCTCCATTATTTTTATATATTCCATAAAAAATCTCCAAAAAGTTTCATCCAATTTCGAGAACTTTTATTTCTGCACAAACAACACCATGGTAGTTCTGCTGAAAACAACGTCAGTCTGGGTTAGTTTCATTCAAATCATGCAAATTAGAGTTCAAAACAAGAGCAACAGTGTTTGGAAAAGTAGATATGATGGAGACGTATCATTGGCTATCTCCAAAAGTGCTCTAGCTGACCCTTCGAGGATCAGTGGCATATGCTTCATAGCCACATTGCCATTGCCACCACCAATCTGGACGGCCACTCGGTAGTCCTGCAACCAAGTCTCTAGCTTCGACTTGCCAATGAATTTGCCGGTTCCAGTCGCCAACTAGAAGTTGGCTGGAATATCTGCTGCGTGGATATATTTGCTGAAACACTAGGGCCCTAAGGAAGAGGACCCACTCGGGATATCTCTGTCAAGGCCGTCTCTCTCGGCTTGACCCCTGTCGACTAGGCTCTGAGTGGATCTTGCGTTGAACTGCAGATCCCGGTAGCTGCACCCTCTTGGTCCCACGGATGGTAACCACCCAGCAGACGATCGTCCTCGTAAGGCCGCCTGTCATGATAGGGCTGGCGCCCGTATGTGACATCCCGCGGAGGGGGCGTCCGAGTGTGACAAAAATCATTGCGTCGTCGGGGAGGGGTGACCTGATCACGTCTCCGGTGTCCATACTGATCTCTGCCTATGGGGTGAGCCACATCCCTCAGAGGGGACGATGGCCTGCGTCTATGAGATGTGATCGGACTATGGGCAGACTGGACTGTGTCATCGCGGGCTGACGCGCTATGGATGCGATCCTAAGACCGCGACACAACTGTGTTCTGTGACATGGCCAACTTCAACAGGGCTCGGATCTGTCGAATCCCTTCTCGAGCCGCCAAACTGGAGGGCTAGATGGAGTCAGCAATTTGGGTCGTTGCTGCCAAGTTCTGCAGTGGAGTATTGAGCACTTGGTAATTCTGGGGCTGGTCGCCCAGAAACAACTACCGCCGGTTCCGACGGGAGCTTGATTGCTGACGGGCGTGGTTGTCCAATTCTCTCTGCTGCCGCTCAAGGTGGCCGTGCTCGGCTAGAGTGGCCAAATGTGTTGACTCTAAGGCCATATCCCTGGGAGTCGTCCTCGTGATGGGAGTCCACAGAGCCTACTCATTCCTCTGCCTAGTTCTTCCCTCTCCTCCCAAGTGAGGGGCTGGCGAATGTACTGCTAGTGGCCGGGAGAGTGATCATCTTCGAGGTCATCATTCGCATGCCCTCGTGAAGTACTGTCGAGGCCATCACGAGTACCCGTGTACCTGGGAGGATCGTGCTGCTTTGTGCTAGCCATAAGAACTTCTGCAGTGGATTCACTGCTCTTGCACTCGGATTCGTCACATCGTGCTTGACCAACGCTAGAACCGCGAGCGCCCAGAGCGCTTGCGATGGCGACCAACGGTAAGTAGGGGCGCAGCGCGGTACGGGACAAACGGCTGTCGGAGAAGGACTCCATAGGATGATACGCTGATACGTCTCCGTCGTATCTACTTTCCAAACACTTTTGCTCTTGTTTTGGACTTTAATTTGCATGATATGAATGAAAATAACCTGGACTGACACTGTTTTTAGCAAAACTACAATGGTGTTATTTTTTGTGCAAAAATAAAAGTTCTCGGAATTGGACGAAACTTTTTGGAGGTTTTTATGGAATATATAAAAAATACTAGAGCCAAGACCCACCAGAGGGGGGCCACCTATTTCCCAGAAGGCAACAGGGCGCAGCCATCCCCTGGGTGTGCCCAGTTGTCTTGTGGGGCCCATGTGGCTCCACTGAACCTAATGTCAAGCCTATAAATTCCTTTTCCCCGAGAAAAAAAGAGAAGAAGTTTCATCACGTTTTACGATACGGAGCCACCGCCACCTCCTATTCTTCATCAAGAGGCCAGATCTGGAGTCTGTTTGGGGATCTGGAGAGGGAAATTTGTCTCCATCATCATCACCAACCCTTCTTCATCACCAATTTCATGATGCTGACCTCCGAAAGTGAGTAATTCCTTCGTAGGCTTGGATGAGATTTGTCATGTAATCGAGTCAATTTGTTAGGGCTTGATCCCTAATATCCACTATGTTCTGAGATTGATGTTGCTATGACTTTGCTACACTTAATGCTTGTCACTAGGGCCCGAGTGACATGATTTCAGATCTGATCCCTTTATGTTTTCATGAATATATTTGAGTTCTTGATCCTATCTTGCAAGTTATATGCACCAATTTCGTGTGATGAGCCGCATACCCAAGGTGACAATAATTGGGATTCTTTCCGGTGATTACTGTAGTTTGAGGAGTTCATGTGTTCACTATGTGTAATGCTTTGTTCCGGTTCTCTACTAAAAGGAGGCCTTAATATGCCTTAGATTTCCTTATGGACCTCCCTGCCACGGGAGGGTAGGATAATAGATGTCATGCAAATTCTTATTGTAAGCACGTATGACTATATACGAAATACATCCCTACATTACGTTGATGAATTTGAGCTATTGTGTATCGCTCTAGGTTGTGACTATTATATGATGAATGTCATCCAACACAAATATCCATCACCGATCCAATGCCTATGCTTTTCACATATTGATCTTTGCTAAGTTACTTTTGTTGTTACCGGTGTTACAATCACTAGAAAACTGCTACTGTTACTGTTACCGTTAGTATTGTTACTGTTACTACTACTATCAAACTATCATGCTACTGTGCTACTAAGCACTTTGCTGTAGGTATTTAGTTCTCCAGGCGTGGTTGAATTGACAACTCAACTGCTAATACTTGCAAATATTCTTTGCCTCCCCTTGTGTCAAATCAATAAATTTGGGTTAAATACTACCCTCAGAAACTGTTGCAATCCCCTGTACTTGTGTGTTATCATGCACGGAAGTGCGCTGCGCCTCGGAAGGGCAGTGACTCCACGTCCAGTAGGGCTTCCTAGAGCCACGCCAAATCATCGGCGAGAAAGCTTAGGGCACCGAATTGGATCTCGCTGCCGAGGATCATGATGATGATGGAAATTCCACCTGCACTGGATATTGCTAGACGCTGTCGGATTTAGGGCTACACGGCCCAAGAAGGTTCAAACTCTGGGGCATGTGCGAATATCTCCACCTATTCTGATCTCAAGCTCTCCCCACTACGGCCTAGCCTCGTCGAGTTTGTGCGAGCAGGGAAGAAGATGAACACGCCAGTTTACCCAGGTTCGAGCCACCTTGCGGTTTAAAACCCCACTCCTGAGGATGAACTAGTACAGTGGATGAGCGGCTTCACGAGGGCTTGGGTAGTAGGGGCGGAACGGATCTCCTCCCCTCTATGGAAGAGGCTAACCTATATTTATAGTGGCCTCGGTCCTCTTGCCTCATAACTTAGGCGGGAAAGGATCCCACAATGGCCAATTTTGGAAGGGGACAAGCAGTACATCTTATCCTTACAAAAGGTGGTCTTCGCATGCAAAGCTTCCGGACATGACACAACGGTTGGCTCGGTAATGATGTCCGTCCTACTGAGCTTGTAGTCTTGGTCTCGTTGCACCGGAATGGAAAGCCTTCGGGCCTTCCTCGGGAACCTGTGCCTAGCCTTGCTCCCTTAGCACCAAAGAGGAAACTGTCCTCTCTATGCATGCTGGCGCCCGCCTGGCTTTGGTCGTCATGGCTCGCGTCATCATAGCCTCATGAGGCGGTAGGCTTGCATAGAGTTCTCCGCCCCTTGGGAGGCAGCTTCAGGGGGGGCGCTCCCTTGGAGTTTTGGCGTCGTTCTCCTTGCGAGGCCGGGGCCGTCGCGAGGGTCTTGCCCCGAGGGTCCCGTAGCTTGGGCCATGCTGAGTCGTCGATGAGCCCACGCGCTGGGCCGCAGGCAGGCAGATCTGGGTACCCCCGATCCCAGAACGCCGATAGTAGCCCCCGGGACCAAGGCGCGCTCGAGCTGGCTTCAAGGCAAAGCCAAGGAGGAAAGGCCGACGCTCGCCAGCTGGCCAGGGCTGACGCGTGGCGCACGACGGGACACAGACGCCTCCACTTCCTCACGTCGCCTCGGCAACTGCCCAAGCTGACAAAAAGCTGGCGCACGCTCATAGAGCCATCATTGCCCGAATGCGAAGGGGCGCTGGTTGGCCTCCGATCGACTATATAAGAGGTGAGGGAGGCGGCGTCCCCTAGCTCATCTTCATCCTCTTGCTCTCCCATTCCGCATTCTTGCTGCAGCAGCCATGGCGCAGGTGAGAATGTTCTCAGCCATCGAGAAGGGGAAAGCCCCCCAGGCGGGGCTAGGTTCGCCGCCACCCAAGAGGGGGCGCGGCCGTCCCCGCAAGTTCGCCGTGACGCTGGCAGCGGTCCCTCAGGGGCGTGAGCGCACCCCCACGGGTGTCCGCATTGCCTTCAGCAGCCGTGGGAAGGGTCCCTCCCGCGGAAGCGGCAGCGGAAGCCGTGGCGGCCGCAGTCGAGGTGGAGGGCTCATGGTGGGCACCCGTCCGCCGCGCCCGCGATCCCACACGACCGACGTGGCCTGAGAGTTTGTGGTGTGGGTGGAGAGGCTGAAAGGCACCTGCATCCACCTCATGCGCTTCTTCATGGAGGAGTTGCCGGCCGGAGGGCCCGGTGGCCCGTGGCTGCAAGCCGACGGCTATTGCAGAAAGGCCTCGTGGGTGGAGGTCGAGGTTACCCCCGCAGCCAATGTGTTTCTGAACTGTGGGTGGCAGACATTCGCCCGTGCCCGCGGCCTACGGGGGAGGCATGCCCTCCACTCAAGTATGAAGAAGTGGCGACGCTCTTCATCCAGGTCTTCGGGGAAGACGACATGCTCTTGGGGTGCTGCCCAGAGGGCGATGGCAGCGACAGCGACCACCTCTTCGATGACGACGGCCATCGCGGTGGCGGCTCCCTCTGCGGTGAACTTGCCCTTAGCGACGGCCGCGACACCTCCAGCAGCGGCGGCACCTCCCCCGGGGGGAGCACGAGCGACGACTACTACGACGAGCCACCACGTCGCCGCGCCTGGACCAAGGAGGAGAGTGAGGCGCCATGCCACCGGGCCCCCGTCAAGGAGGACTCCGACTGACCGTGGGCGGCGCCGGAGCTGGGCTTCGGGAATAGTGGCCCTCAGGAGGCCGCTCCTTTTGTTTGTTTTTCATTTCCTACATCCAGAACCATGCAGGGCCCGACGGGGCGTGTAATGAACTATGGCGCTTGCGCCTTTGTATTATCGTTTCTTGCTCTTATTATAGTATCTACGTAGTTACTAATTGAAAGGTTCCTGCGTGGCGCGGTTAGGACAACTTAGCTTGGTGCGCTTGTGGCCCTTGGCGGGTCCCTGCGTGGTGGGGGCTCGCCCCTCCGGAGCCTTGACCCCAGGTACGCCCCTGGTGTCCCGAGGATCGCTCCGGGCCGGATCGCTCCGGGGTCTCAAGGGGATCATAGCCCGCGAGGGCCTTGGAGGACTCACGAGGTTTCGGGGCCTCTAGAGACGCCTCCGCCAGGTGTTGGACCTCTCGTAGGTGTAGGCAGCACTTGATGTGAGGTTCCTTAATAGTGAGCCAAGCCGCAACTTCTTTATCTCCAGCCACCCTTTCTTGGCACCCATCCTGTGTCTAGAGCCCCCGAGCGAGGGTCGATCGTCGCTGGTGTGCGGGGTCGCCTGAGGCCAGGGGCCGAGAACCACACTTGCCTATTGGCTCGCTCAGGAGCGTCGCGCGAGGATCCGGACACCAAGGCCTTGGCGAGGTGTGCGTGCGGGCGGACCCGCTGCTGTTGTGGCCTGGGATTCCAACGTTGCTTGGTCTGGCCCGAGCGTAACCCCGTGCCGAGCCCCCGCTCGTGGGACGCGCGGGAGGGAGCAATGGGCCACTTTTACTTGCTTAAAAAATGAGGTTCAAGAGGGAAAACACTACAAGAAGAAAAATCCTGACCCCCCATTCGAATAAAGATGCGGAAACTTCAAACTTCATTCCAAGAAGTGGCAAATTTGGTTACAAGAGAAAGCAAAGAACAACGCGTCCAACACCTAAGCTAGTCTTCCCACCAGGCGGAGCATGGGGCCTCCACTTGGTGTGGGCATAGTCATTGTTTAACCGTGTTGTCCGCCAGCGCGGAGCATGGGGCTTCCAGTTGGGTGTGGGTGGGAGCCCCCGTGAGGCCGAGGAGCGGCACTCGGGGAGACTCTGGGGCGTGTACAACCCCACTCATTATTACGCCAGAGTGTCACAGGTAGAACTTGCGGAGATGTTGGATGTTCCTAGCATTCTAGATGGGGACCCCGTCCTGCGTCTCCAGGTGTACGGTGCCGGGCCTGGAGACGCGGGCGATCCTGAATGGGCCCTCCCACATGGGCGAGAGCTTGTGAAGGCCCTCCCTGGAGAGGACCTGCCTCAGGACGAGGTCTCCAACCTCGAGAGTCCGGGAGCAGATGCTGCGGCACTTGTAACGCCGCAGCGCCTACTGGTATCTCGCTGCATGGAGTGAGGCTTGGCGACGGGCCTCCTCCCCGAGCACAAGATCTATTCCCCGCGAGGCATCCTGACACGCCTCGTCGAATGCCAAGACTCGCGGGGAGCGATGCTTGACGTCGTGCGGGAGGACCGCCTCAGCCCCGTAGACGAGGAAGAACGGGGTCTCGCCGGTGAGCTTAGTCGCGGTGGTGCGGATGGACCACAACACGAACTGAAGCTCACTGAGACAACCCCTGCCGCAGGCCTCGAGCTTCTTCTTGAAGCTCCTTGTCTTGATGCCCCTCAGGACCTCCGCATTGGCGTCCTCAGCCTGGCCATTGCTCCATGGGTGTGGCACCGAAACGTAGCATATCTGCATTCCAAGGTTATCACAATATGTCCTGAAGAGGTTGCTTGTGAATTGGGAACAATTGTCAGTAATGATATGGTTGGGGACACTGAAACGGCTCACGAGGCCCTTGATGAACTTGATGGCTAAGCCAGCGGGGATGGTGCGCATGGGCTCCACCTCCACCCACTTGGTGAACTTGTTGATGGCGACATAGAGGTAGCGGTAACCGCCAGCCGCACGAGGAAACAGGCCCAGGATATCCAGCCCCCAGACCGTGAAGGGCCATGAGAGCGGGATGGTTTGGAGACCTTGCGCGGGCTGATGAATCTGCTTGGCGTGGAACTGGCAGGCCTCGCAGGACCGCACTAGCTCGGTGGCGTCATGGAGCGTAGTAGGCCAGTAGAACCCGCTGATGAGGAGTGGTGTCCGCAATCTCCTCCGTGGATGTCGGCCAGCAGCTCGCGCCCCTGTTCTTCGGATATGCGCCGCAGTGAGACGTCGTTGGGGCGTCTTCGGTACAACTCGCCGTCCTGCAAGCAACAAGCAGTGGCCTAGCGGACCATGCGCTCTACGTCTTCCTCTTTCTCTCGCAAGGCACGACGGAGTAGGTACGCCTTGAAGTCCTTGGTCCAGCAGCCTGCCTGAGGTTCCTGCGCCAAGAGTAGGCGGGCTCCCGAGGTCGGACCACAGGCCAGGGTGCCTGAGGACAGGGCTGGTGGCGGCTCCCCCTGGAGCAGTACCGGGCCTGCGGTCGAGGGTGCCGCCGACGGCTTGAAGAGCCTCTACTTGAAGACGCCATGCTTCTTAGGCTCGCGGTGGGACGCCCTCTTGGCGATGTCGTCTGCTTTCGTGTTCGCACCGTGCGGGACATGCTGCAATTCCAAGCCCAGGAAGCGTTTTTCGATTTTACGTACCTCTTCTAGGTAAGCCTCCATGTGCTCGTCCTTTGGTTTGTACTCCTTGTTTGAGAAGTTGACGAGGAGCTGGGAGTCGCCCTTGATGGTGAGGCGCTTGACTCCAAGGGCGGCCGCGGCCTTGAGGCCAGCAATTAAGCCCTCGTATTCTGCGATGTTGTTGGAGACCTTCTCGCCATGCTGGATGCAAAGTTGCACAACATGAAAGTGCGTTATATCGACTAGAGGGGGGTGAATAGGCAATTTTTATGAATTCTTCACTGAGGAATTTGCGGGTGAGGGAATTCCTTAGCGAAGAACTACTTGCAGCGGAATAAGTACTCAAAACTAAACATAACAGAACACAAGCATGGTCATCATGATGAAATGAAGACAAGTACAGAGTACAGAAAGCATAAACATAGGATAACACAGGATGAAGACAAATAGACTGAAGAAATTGAACTGAGGAAATTGAGAAAGTCTTCAGTCAAAGTCTTCAAACAGATATGAACAAGCACACAACACAGTAATGAGGAAATGAAAGAGTTGAGGAAATAGAACCAATAAGCTTGGTGAAGACAATGATTTGGTAGACCAGTTCCATCTGCTGTCTCAGTTGTACGTCTGGTTGGAGCGGCTAGGTATTTAAACCTGAGGACACACAGTCCCAGACACACAGTCCTCACCGTATTCTCCTTGAGCTAAGGTCACACAGACCTCGCCCAATCACTCGTGGTAAGTCTTCAGGTGACTTCCAAACCTTCACAAACTCGGTCACTCGGCGATCCACAATTCCTCTTGGATGCTCTAGACCATGACGCCTAACCGTCTGGAAGAAGCACAATGTTCAAAGGTAACAAGCATCGGATCCACGCAGGATCAATCTCTTCAATGATGCTCAATCACTTGGGTTTGTAGGTGTTTGGGTTTGGGTTTTCCTCACTTGATGATTTTGGCTCAAAGTCCTCGGAGGATGGGCTCTCAAATGACAAGTGTCAGTTTCTCTCAGAGCAGCCAACCAGCTAGTGGTTGTAGGGGGCGGCTATTTATAGTATAGGGAGCAGCCCGACATGATAAGACATAAATGCCCTTCAATGATATGACCGTTAGGTGGGTAGATATTTTGTAACAGCTGGCGCGTAGCACAGAAACGGTCGGAATTTTGAGGCACAAATTCCTCAGGGCTATCATGTTCCTCACTGTGTAGGCAATCCGCACTGGCGAATTCCTAACTCCTCAGTCAGAACAAATTCCTCAGAGACCAGAAGAACTTCGTCTCTGTCACCGAAGAATATGACTGAACTGTATGAGATTTCCAATGGCTTCACTCGAAGGGATTGGTAGATGTAGGATTTTGAGTTGAGCATCACATGGAAATTTTTCCTTAGTATTTCCTCGACCCCCTTTAACAGTACGGTGTTTCCTATGACTCAAGAAAGAGAAAATGAAACTACGAAAACAAAAGTCTTCACGCTTCATGTTCCTCGTATAAATACCAAGTCTTCAAGGTCACACCAATTTCTTCACTTTCAAAGTCTTCAGAAAGTCTTCAGAAATCCAAAGTCTTCAATCGAAGAACTTCATTTTTAGGGGTCGACTTTCTCTGTAAATATCAAACTCCTCATAGACTTATAGACCTGTGTACACTCATAAACACATCAGTCCCTTAACCTATAAGTCTTCAATACACCAAAATCACTAAGGGGCACTAGATGCACTTACACAACATACTAGAGCTTGTCCTTGGTCGGTGAGATAAGCATGACTCCAGCCCCCATGCCCTGCCGCGCGAAGGTACTGTCGAAGTGCATGACCCAGCCATCGGGTGCTTCGTCGCCGTGCGCGAGGGATTGGCCCTCATCCAGCCCCCGGTCGGGAGCGCCGGTCCACACCGCCACAAAATCAGCGAGGGCCACACCCTTCATGACCCTGGTCATGCTGAACTCTAGCTGGAAGGCCTGCAGCTCGATGTTCCACTCTGCAACCCTCCCAGCAGCTTTCGGGCTACACAACACCTTGATGGGGTGACCCTAGAAATAATGACGCAGCTTCCTTGAGGCGACGAGGAGTGCGACCAGGAGCTTCTGCTACATAGGGTAGTGTGCGCATCCCGCAACATGGTGCTGACGAAGTAGACCAGATGCTTGACAAGGGGCGAGGTGGCGATGGCGCCTTGCTCTGTGTGGGGCGCGAGGGACTCGGGAGCCTTGTCGGTTGGTGAAGTGTCGAGGGCTTCAGGGGCATAGTCCCGAGGCGGCAGATGTGGCGCGACCCCTCGCGGGTCGCCTTGCCTTGCCTCGCGTCTGCGCCAACGCGCTCCTCTCAGACCGCCACGAGTGCTGCGCTAGCTGAGTGGGGGCTGGCGCGAGGGCGAGGCACCACCATGACAGGTGGGCTCGTGAGGTATCTCCTGAGGTCTTCAAAGGCCGCCTCAGCTTCCGGGGTCCACTCGAAAGGGCCCTTCCTCTTCATCAGCTTGAAGAAAGGAAGGACGCGCTCGCCGATCTTGGAGATGAAGCGCCCCAGGGAGGTCACACAACCCGCGAGCTTCTACATCTCTTTGAGGGTGTGAGGCGGGCTCATCCTCTCTATTGCCTTGATCTTCTCGGGGTTAGCCTCGATCCCTCTGTGTGATACTAGGAAACCCAGCAGCTTGCCGGACGGAACCCCGAAGATGCACTTCTCTGGGTTGAGCCTTAGGTTCACTTTGCGTGGGTTGGGGAATGTCTCTTCCAGGTATTTGATTAGGGTCCTTGCCTCCCGTGACTTGACCACGATGTTGTCGATGTATGACTCTGCATTTATCTGAACTGCGGCCCAAGCGCATGTTAGGTAACGTAGTAATTTCAAAAAAATTCTTACGCACACGCAAGATCATGGTGATGCATAGCAACGAGAGGGGAGAGTGTTGTCCACGTACCCTCGTAGACCTTAAGCGGAAGCGTTATGACAACGCGGTTGATGTAGTCGTACGTTTTCAGGATTCGACCGATCCAAGTACCGAACACACGGCACCTCCGAGTTCAGCACACGTTCAGCTCGGTGACGTCCCATGAACTCACGATCCAGCAGAGCTTCGAGGGAGAGTTCCGTCAGCACGACGGCGTGATGACGGTGATGATGATGCTACCGACGCAGGGCTTCGCCTAAGCACCGCTATGATATGACCGAGGTGGATTATGGTGGAGGGGTGCACCGCACACGGCTAAAAGATCAACTGATCAACTTGTGTCTATGGGGTGCCCCCCTCCCCCGTATATAAAGGAGTGGAGGAGGGGGAGGGGACCGGCCTCCTAGGCGCACCCCAAGGGGAGTCCTACTCCCACCGGGAGTAGGACTCCAACCCTTCCAAGAGTAGGAGTAGGAGGGAAGGAAGGAGGAGAGAGGGGGAAGGGAAAAGGGGGGCGCCGCCCCCTTCCTTGTCCAATTAGGACTAGAGAGGGAGGGGGCGCGTGGCCTGCCCTGGCCGCCCCTCATCTTCTCCACTAAGGCCCAATACGCCCATTACACTCCCCGGGGGGTTCCGGTAACCCCCCGGTACTCTGCTATTTGTCCGAACTTACCCGGAACCCTTCCGAAGTCCAAACATAGTCATCCAATATATCGATCTTTATGTCTCGACCATTTCGAGACTCGTCGTCATGTCCGTGATCATATATGGGACTCCGAACTACATTCGGTTCATCAAAACACCTAAACTCATATTACCGATCATCACCGAACGTTAAGCGTGCGGACCCTACGGGTTCGAGAACTATGTAGACATGACCGAGACACGTCTCCGGTCAATAACCAATAGCGGAACCTGGATGCTCGTATTGGTTCCTACATATTCTACGAAGATCTTTATCGGTCAAACCGCATAACAACATACGTTGTTCCCTTTGTCATCGGTATGTTACTTGCCTGAGATTCGATCGTCGGTATCCCAGTACCTAGTTCAATCTCGTTACCGGCAAGTCTCTTTACTCGTTCCGTAATACGTCATCCCGCTACTAACTCATGAGTTGCATTGCTTGCAAGGCTTATAGTGATGTGCATTACCGAGAGGGCCCAGAGATACCTCTCCGACAATCGGAGTGACAAATCCTAATCTTGATCTATGCCAACTCAACAAATACCATCGGAGACACCTGTAGAGCACCTTTATAATCACCCAGTTACGTTGTGACATTTGGTAGGACACAAAGTGTTCCTCCGGTATTCGGGAGTTGCATAATCTAATAGTCATAGGAACATGTATAAGTCATGAAGAAAGCAATAGCAATATACTAAACGATTAAATTCTAAGCTAACGGAATGGGTCAAGTCAATCACATAATTCTCTAATGATGTGATCCCGTTAATCAAATGACAACTCATGTCTATGGCCAGGTAACTTAACCATCTTTGATTTAACGAGCTAGTCAAGTAGAGGCATACTAGTGACACTCTGTTCGTCTATGTATTCACACATGTACTAAGTTTCTGGTTAATACAATTCTAGCATGAATAATAAACATTTATCATGATATAAGGAAATATAAATAACAACTTTATTATTGCCTCTGGGGCATATTTCCTTCAGCGCGATGTGCATCAGCTGCTGGAAGTTCGCACACGCGTTCCGTAGCCCGAAGGGCATGCATGTGTAGCAATACACGCCGCACGAGGAGATGAAGGCTGTTTTCGCGACGTCCTCTGTCGCCATCTTGATTTGATGATATCCTGAGAAAGCATCCAAAAAGCACAGCGGATCGCACTCGGGAGTGGAAACCACGATTTGGTCGATGCGCGGGAGCGAGAAAGGGTCTTGAGGGCAAGCTTTGTTGAGGCTCGTGAAGTCGACGCACATGCACTCCTTCCCCCTTTCTTGGGGACAATCACTGGGTTTGCTAACTAATCTGGGTGCCGCACTTCCCGAATGACATCGGCCTCTTGCAACTTGTGGACCTCTTGCTTCTCTTGTGCTGGATGCCGCGCCTTTTGCTTCACCGGGCGTGCACCGGGGCGATCACCTCCCTCGGGACACCGTCCAAGTCGGACGCTTCCACGCAAATACATCTTTGTTGGCCCTCGGGGAGCCAACCAACGCCTCCTCCTGGTCTGGGGGAGGCCGGCGCCTATGGTGAAGGTGGGGCCCGAGGCCCACTGTCGACAGGCACCTGCTCCGTCTCGGCCCGGTCCTGAGAGAACAATTGCTTTTTCTTTACGGGCGTGGCCTCCCGAGCCTCCGGGGCATCCCCGGTGTTAGGGCATGAGGCCGCAGCGGCCCTGTAGGCAAGCTTGAGGGCCCGGACCGCGTCCTTCGTGTCTCCGACCATCGTGATGATGCCGCTGCTGCCCGACATCTTGATGACATTGTAGCCCGGATGGGTTGCCGCCATGAATTTGGCGTGGGCTGGACACCCTAGGATGGTGTTGTACGGAAGGCCGATGCGGGCCACGTCGAAGTCGATCAGCTTAGTGCGATAATTTTCGCGCTTGCCGAAGGTGACAGGGAGGCGCACCTGCCCCAGGGGGTGTCTGAGTCCTTGACCACCCCCGAGAAGGGTTGGTGGGCATGAGTTGGTCATATGGCACCTGGAGCAGGTCAAAGGTCTCCATGGAGAGGACGTTTAGGCTGACGCCGCAGTCGATGAGGGTCTTGGTGACCGCGACGTTGCTGACGGTGGGCGTGCATAGCATGGGGAGTGCACCCGCAGCGGCCGTGGTCTTGGGGTGATCTCTGAAGTCAGAGGTGATGTCGGCCTCCGGCCCGGCGTGGCCCCGAGAAGCCTCATGCTACGGCCGAGTGGTGCTTTCTCGAAGGAAAAACTGCTTGACGTGGCGGCCAGAGGCAGGCACTTGTGACCCACTGATGATGCACGCTACCGCGTGGGGCACCGGAGCCACGCAGCACGCGACGAACTGGTCGCATAGCACCTCCCAAGAGGAGATTGAGGCGTCCGGGAGGACACGGAGCCAAGATCGAGGGGCCTCCGTGAGGGCCAGGCGGAGCCAGTTTACCATGGCTCTGTCGTCGCCACCTGCCGCATGGATGGCCTGCGTGTACAGACGGAGGAACTCCTCAGGGTCCGCAACACCATCGTACCGTGAGGGCAACGCCGGCCTGAAGCTCATGGGCCATCGCACCCGACGCATGCCGGGGTGAAGGCCGGGCAGTGATACCTCTCCAACGTATCTATAATTTTGATTGTTCTATGATGTTATATTATCATCCTTGGATGTTTTATAATCATTTTATAGAAACTTTATATCATTTTTGGGACTAACCTATTGACATAGTGCCAGGTGCCGGTTGCTATTTTTCGCTTGTTTTTTACTTCGCAGGAAACCAATATCAGACGGAGTACAAACACCGTGAAACTTTTTGGAGAATTTTTATGGACCAGAACACCCACGATGGGCCAGAGAAGTACCAGAGGGGTGCTCCAAGGGGGGCACAACCCACCTGGGCGCGCCTGGGGGCCCAGGCGCGCCCTGGTGGGTTGTGCCCACCTCGGTGACCTCCCGCACCGCCTCTTCACCCTATAAATTGTCAAATATTGAAAAAAAACCTCGGGATAACCCTAGATCAGAAGTTCCGCTGCCGCAAGCCTCTGTAGCCACGAAAAATCAATCTAGAGCCTGTTCTAGCACTCCACCGGAGGGGGAAATCATCACCGGTGGCCATCTTCATCATCCCGGCGGCCACCATGATGAGGAGGGAGTAGTCCACCCTCGGGGCTGAGGGTTTGTACCAGTAGGTATGTGTTTAATCTCTCTCTCTCTCTCTCTCTCTCTCTCTCGTGTTCTTGAGATGTCACGATCTTGATGTACCGTGGGCTTTGTTAATATAGTCGGATCATATGGTGTTTTCCCCTCTCTATCTTGTCGTGAATTGAGTTTTCCCTTTGAGATTTCGTTTTATCTGATTGAATACTTTTATGGATTTGAGAACACTTGATGTATGTCTTGCTATGAATACCCGTGGTAACAATGGGGTATCATATTGACTCACTTGATATGTGTTTTGGCACTCAACTCGCGGATTCCCGAGGTGACATTAGGGTAATCTATGCATAGGGGTTGATGCACATTCTCGTCTTTATTTCTCCGGTAGAAATCTTGGGGCACCCTTTGAGGTTCTTTGTGTTGGATTGAGTATTATGAATCTGAAATTGTTTGATGCATATCATATAATCAACTCACGGATACTCGCTGTGACATTGGAGTATCTAGGTGACATTAGAGTTGGTTGATGTGTATCATATGGTGTTATTTTAGTACGAACTCTTGGTTAGATCGATCGGAAAGAATATCTTGGTGTTATTTTAGTACGATCTCTAGGATAGATTGATCGCAAAGAATAGCTTTGAGGTGGTTTCGTACCCTACAAACAATTTCTTCTTATGTTTTCCTCTAGATAAGAACTTTGGAGTGATTCTTCATCGCACGTTGAGGGATGGTTATATGATCCAATTATATTAGCATTGTTGAGAGATTGCACTAGCGAAAGTACGGACCCTAGGCCTCATTTCCAAGGATTGCAATACCGTTTGTGCTCAGCTTTATCAATTGCTACCTTGCTGTTTTTTATTGTTCCTATTATAGAAGTCAATATCTACTATCATTGCTATACTTTTATTACCATCTCTTCGCCGAACTAGTGCACCTATACAAATTACCATTGTATTTGGTGTGTTGGGACACAAGAGACTGTTTATTATTTGGTTGTAGGGTTGTTTGAGAGAGACCATCTTCATCCTACGCCTCCCACGGATTGATAAACCTTAGGTCATCCACTTGAGGGAAATTTTCTACTGTCCTACAAAACTTTGCGGTTGGAGGCCCAACACAAGTCTACAAGAACAAGTTGTGTAGTAGACATCAAGCTCTTTTCTGGCGCCGTTGCCGGGGAGGTGAGTGCTTGAAGGTATATCTTTAGATCTTGCAATTGAATCTTTTAGTTTCTTGTTTATCACTAGGTTGGTTTATAAAAGATAACTACAAAAAATGGAATTGAGGTTGCATCATATTATTCATCTTTATAATGTCTTCCGTCAAAATGATGGAAAGGAAAATTGTGCTCAATCGATAGAAGAAGAATTCAATTGAATGTTTGGTATAAATGATGAGAATGATTGCAATGTTGTTAGTATGAATTCTTTGAATATCCATGATGCTAATGATATGCAAAGCCATAAGCTTGGGGATGCTATGTTCGATGAAGATGATATTTTTAGTCCCCCATGATTTGATGTGCAAATTTGTTATAATGATTGCATGCCTACTATTTATGATGATTATAATGATGAAAGTGGATTTGGAGAGGTCATGACTTTATTTAGTGATGAATCCACCATTTTGGGTGAGGCTTCAATTGACTATGATAACAAAGTTGCTATTTATGATGATTATGGTGATGAAATGTATGCTATTTTGAATAATGATAACCATGAAACTTGTCATCATCTTAATTTTCAGTCCCATCATAGTTATTTTATTGAGTTTGCTCCCACTACTATTGATGAGAAGAAATTTTCTTATGTGGAGAGTAATAAGTTTTTTATGCTTTTGTGAAAAGAATGCTTTATGTGATGGTTATATTGTTGAATTTCTTCATGATACTACTGAAAATTATTATGAGGGAGGAACTTATGCTTGTAGGAATTGCAATAATATCAAGTTTCCTCTCTATGTGTTGAAAATCTTGAAGTTATGTTTGTTTTGCCTTCCTATGCTAGTTGATTCTTGCTCTCATGAATTGTTTGATCACAAAATCCCTATGCATAGGAAGTGGGTTAGACTTAAATGTGCTAGTCATATGCTTCATGATGCTTTTGTTATGTTTCAATTCGTATCTTTTATGAGAGCATCATTGCAATCATCATGCCTAACTAAAAAGGCATTAAAGAAAAGGGCTTGTTGGGAGACAACCCAACACTTTTACCTACTATTTTTATGTGTTCACATGATTAAGCTACTGTAGTAATCATGTTTTATTCCTTTTGTTTCAATAAAGTGCCAAGTAAAGCCTTTGGGATAGCGTGGCTGATAGTTGACTTGATTCTGTCCAAAAATAAAACCTTTTGCGCTCAGTCCAGGAATTTTTAAATTTCACTGGAATGTGCTTTTGATCTTAATTTTTTAAAGGTGATAGATATACAAATTCCCTGCGTTTTTCTTAATTTTTCAGAATTTTTTGAGTAGCAGAAGTATGGTTGGAGTACAGATTACTACAGACTGTTCTGTTTTTGACAGATTCTGTTTCAATGCATAGTTTGCTTGCTTTCTAGTTTCTATGGCTTATATTGCTCAACATAAATTATGAAATGATATGGTACAGTAGGAATTGTGTGAGAACAATTATGAATCTTGTCTTTGGCAGTACCTAAAGTGAGTGGTTTGCTCTTTATCATATTAACCTGTCTCAAGAAGTTCCGATAAGTTTTGTGTGATTGAAGTTTTCAGGTTTTGGGTGAGATATCGATATGAGGAGAATAAGGAGTGACAATACCCTAAGCCTGGGGATGCCTGTCGGCGTCCAGGGAACGGGGGTCCCCAGACTTGCCTGCCTGCGGCCCACAGTGTGGCTCCACCAGCGGCCCTGTACGGCCCATCTTCACTAGCCAAACACTCAAGACCCTCGCGAGGGGCCAAGCCTCGCGAGGCGGACGACGCAAGACCTCCTCGGGGGCGGCCTCACTAGGCAGGCTCGCGAGTGGCGGAGAGATCAAGGCAAGGGGCACCTCGCGAGGTTCCTGTGATGCAACCCATGACGACCGGGGCTAGGCGGGCGCCAGCGCGCAGTGTCCTCGTTTCCTCTTTGGTGCTAAAGAGGCAAGCGCAGGCGAGGAGTCCCGAGGCATCAGGCAAAGGATTCCATATAGGTGCAACGAGACCAAGACCAGCAGGACGGTAGGATGGAGGTCACCATGGAGCCCAAGACGGCGTCACCACCAGAGCCTTTGGCAGGCGAAGACCACCTTTAGTCAGGATAACTTGTACTAGTTGTCTCCCTTCAAATTTGGCCATTGTGGCATCCCTTCCTGCCTAACATTTGGGGAGAGGACCAGGGCCTCTATAAATAGGGCTAGCCACCACCGTAGGAGGCATCTCATCTTGGACGGATCGAAGCGGGGTAACTGATCTCGAGCCATTCAGATGATCCTCACCCACACAAGCTCACCAAGCACAAGAGCACCTCTCCTCAGGAGGCTGTTCTTCCCTTGTAACTGTTCATCCTCAGCCCAAGAGGCAATCCACCACACCACACTGGAGTAGGGTATTACACCACATCGGTGGCCCGAACCAGTATAAACCGTGTGTTCCTTTGTTCTTCGAGCTCGACGCGCTGAAGCTTTGAGATCGCGGTGAGGGAGTGAGCTAGAGGGGGAGAGATCTTCGTGCGCACCCCAGTGTTCAAACCTCAAGGGTTTTGCCAGAACCCAAAATCCGACATTTGGCGCGCCAGGTAGGGGTGCGCTGAAGCCTTCCTCCCGCCGATCCGCGTCCCATCGCTCCACCGCATCCAAGGCAGACGCACGCCGAGCCCGCGCTGAGCGCCGGGCCGCCCTCGCCGCCCGTGTTGCTCAAACAGCCCCTATCGGCGGGCCTCCCTGTCGTTCCCCGTCACCCGCTGCCAACACCGCCACCGGTCCGCCGGGAAACGGGCAGCAGGCATGCTCGCGGCACCCTTCTGTGCAGCGGGACGGCCACACCGCCACTTCGTCGCTGACCCCAGCTGGCTCATCGTCTCACGCTCATCGCGCTCCCACGGACGCGCAGGCTGCGCTGCTGATAGAGGCAAAGGTGTCCCGTCTTTCGATGAGATGATGGATATCACTTTGGTGGAAGTCGACTTTGACGATCCGACTACGAACGTGCGAGGACGTCGCGCCTTAGCAATCGCTAAACCAACTCCGAGAGGTTATTGACCACACCGGAGCACGATCAACCTGACCACGAGGGTCTATTTCCTGCGAGCAAACGAAGAACAAGCAAGAAACTGAGATTGCAATCTAGATATTGCGAATATAAGATGAAAGCTTTATCGATCAAGGTGGGGTTCTGTGACGCCTTTGTCTGGTCGTTGAACACAAACGAAGTACGCAAAGTTGCAGCTATGGCGAACTTTAATCTAAACAAAACCCAAAGTCTAAACGACGCCCTAAGGGTTGTATATATGGAGGAAGAGGGGGGGGGGATTTCGTGGCCCTTGGGGAAGGGGTCCGAAACCAACCCTATCTCTTGTTTCCCCACACATACGGACGCTAAAAACAGCCTATACTCAAGTATTTCGAAATTACATGGGCCTGGCCCAATAATAAGGTGACGCAGCACCTAGAATAGCCTCTGGACGAAAGTTATGAAGTAGCATCTTGTATATTTCGTCCGAGGCTTCATGCACGCATTATGGTGGCTTCAACGTCCTGAAATCATCACTTGTAACTCCGTTCTTGTTCCCCTTGCGCATGCCATCATCTCCATGCTTGTTCTTGCTCCAATGTTCATCCTTCTCCAAGCTAGGCCCTTCATTTGTAAGCAAAACAAATGTATCCAATTTAGGCAGCATCATATTCTCATGAACATTAGAATCATTACCAAGAAACGAAAGTACCTGGTAATTTAATTGGCGTGCGCGAGCTCTAGTAATTGGTCCAGTATGTATAGCAGCAGGGGCTGTGGGTGTAACAATGGTATTGATGTCCTCATCATCCTCCCCTTCTTGAAATGAAGTCGTCCTCGACGGAAGCTCATCTTCCTCACCCAAATAATGCTTCAAATCTGCAATGTTAAAAGTGGGACTAACCCCAAAATCTACAGGCAGCTCAAGTTTATATGCATTATCATTTATTTTCTCTAAAAACTTAAAAGGGCCATCAGCACGTGGCATTAGCTTTGATTTGCGCAAATCAGGAAATCTATCCTTACGCAAATGTAACCAAACAAGATCTCCAGGTGCAAGCACAACATGTTTTCTACCCTTATCTCCAACAAGTTTATATTTAGCATTCATACGCTCAATGTTTTCCTTAGTTAACTCATGCATTTTTAAAATCAATTCATCACGTTGTTTAGCATCAAAATTAACCTTCTCCGAAGATGGAAGAGGCAACAAATCAATAGGTGCACGAGGTAGGAAACCATACACAATTTCAAAACGGCACATCTTAGTAGTAGAATGCAATGAACGATTATAAGCAAATTCAATATGAGGCAAGCATTCTTCCCACATTTTCTTATTATTCTTCAAAACAGCCCTAAGCATTGTAGACAATGTTCTATTGACTACTTCAGTTTGTCCATCAGTTTGGGGGTGACAAGTAGTACTGAAAAGCAGTTTAGTCCCCAACTGAGCCCATAAACATCTCCAAAAGTGGCTAAGAAATTTAGTATCACGATCTGAAACAATAGTATTTTGTACACCATGTAAGCGAATAATTTCACGAAAGAACAAATCAGCAACATTAATAGCATCATCGCTTTTATGACATGGTATAAAGTGTGCCATTTTCGAGAATCTATCCACGACAACAAATATGCTATCCCTCCCCTTCTTTGTTCGAGGTAAACCTAAAACAAAGTCCATAGATATATCCTCTCAAGGAACACTAGGTACAGGCAAAGGCATATATAAACCATGAGGATCGAGTCGTGACTTAGCTTTTTGACATGTAGTGCAGCGAGCAACAAAGCGCTCAACACCCCGTCTCATCTTTGGCCAAAAGAAATGTGTAGTAAGTACGTCCTCCGTCTTCTTCACGCCAAAGTGTCCCATTAATCCTCCTCCATGCGCCTCCTGCAACAACAAAAGACGAATGGAGCTAGCGGGAATGCATAGCTTGTTAGCACGGAACACAAATCCATCATTAACGACGAACTTGTTCCATGTTCGTCCTTCTTTACAATTCTGCAATACATCTTTAAAATCAGCATCATGCACATATTGATCTTTGATGGTCTCCAAACCAAATATTTTGAAGTCAAGTTGTGAAAGCATAGTATAGCGATGAGACAATGCATCAGCAATAACATTTTCTTTACCCTTCTTGTGTTTAATGACATAAGGGAAAGTTTCAATGAATTCAACCCATTTAGCATGTCTACTGTTCAGTTTAGCTTGACTTTTAATATGTTTCAAAGATTCATGATCAGAATGTATAACAAATTCTTTGGGCCATAAATAACGTTGCCATGTTTCTAAAGTCCGAACAAGAGCATATAATCCTTTATCATAAGTAGAATAATTCAGACTATGCCCACTCAATTTTTCAGAAAAGTATGCAACAGGTTTGCCATCTTGTAATAACACACCTCCTAATCCAATTCCACTAGCATCACATTCAAGTTCAAAAGTCTTATTAAAATCAGGAAGTTGGAGTAAAGGAGCATGTGTCAACTTATCTTTCAATACCGTGAAGGCTTCTTCCTGTGCGGTACCCCAAACAAAAGGCACATCCTTCTTTGTAAGCTCATTGAGAGGTGTAGCAATGGTGCTGAAATCTCTCACAAAACGCCTATAGAATCCTGCGAGGCCTAGAAAACTCCTCACTTGTGTGACCGTTTTGGGCTGCGGCCAACTCTCAATAGCTTCAATCTTGGCTTTATCAACTTCAATTCCCTGTGGAGTAACAACATAGCCAAGAAAAGACACTCGGTCGGTGCAAAAGGTGCACTTCCCAAGGCTACCAAACAAACGTGCATCACGTAGAGCAATAAAAACAACACGTAAATGTTCCAAATGTTCCTCCAAAGATTTGCGATAAATCAATATGTCATCAAAGTAAACTACCACAAATCGTCCAATGAAAGCACGTAAAACTTCGTTCATTAATCTCACGAAAGTACTAGGTGCATTAGTTAACCCAAAAGGCATGACTAACCACTCATATAATCCAAACTTAGTTTTAAATGCCGTTTTCCATTCATCTCCCAATTTCATACGAATTTGATGGTATCCACTACGCAAATCAACTTTGGAGAATATTGTAGAGCCACTCAATTCATCAAGCATATCATCTAGCCTAGGAGAAGGATGACGATAACGAATAGTAATATTATTAATGCCTCCACAATCTACGCACATACGCGAAGTACCATCCTTTTTCGGCACTAAAATGATAGGAACAGCACAAGGACTAAGGGATTCGCGTATATAACCTTTGTCGAGCAGCTCCTGTGATGTAGGGTGGAACCCTAGATGGCCGATCTTTCACGAAAGGAGCGGATCCCAAGTAAGAACACGAAGAACACGAGGGGAAACACGAGGGGAAGATACGAGAGAATCACTCAAACCAACAAGAACAATCACACATGTGCTAGATCCTCGGAACAAAAAGAGATACACGATCCAAATCCAACAAGGGGCGATACATAGGTAATCGGTTCTTCTCCGAAAGGAGGTCTTGAGGGGGGCCACCCAAGAGGGGGTCTTGAATCCGACGTGGATCGTCTCCGAAGAGGGGCCGCAGTCTCTCTCGAGGAGGAGATCTGTATGGATGAGCAATGCTCTATCTCACATATGAGCTAAACCAATATTGACCCTAGAAATATGGAGGAGAAGGAGTATATATAGTCTAGGGGGTCGAAGGGGTACATGGGCCTCGGCCCTTACTGTGCGCAGACAGGGGTGGCCGGATGTCCGGGCGACAGGCCGGATGTCCGGGGCTTCAGGAGGGGCCGGATGTCCGGGCTGGGGGGTCGGACGTCCGGGCTGGAGGCTAAAACTTCTGGATGTTCTGTAGCGTGGCGCCGGATGTCCGGGCTTTTGACTGGATTTCCGGGCTGGGGCCGGATGTCCGGGCCCTGTAGGATTGGGCGTCTGGGCTGCTGCTGCTGTGGTTGCTCCAGGGGCCGGATGTCCGGGGACTTGGTCGGATGTCCGGGGCCTGGAAGGTGAACTTGCCCGTTTCCGTTGGTTCTCTTCATCCGTGAACTTGGCGGCTTGTCCGTCTTCACGTGCATCCTCGGGAGGCTCCTCTTGACACCTAATCATGCATAGCATATCGGACTTAGGTAGTAGCCATGTCTCGAGTGGATCATATGTGATATCACTAAGGAAGGAAGTCACCTCGTTCTCGAGAGCTCTAGCTCGTGCACGTGTCATAGGTCCTCTTGGCTCTTGATGAGACGATGGTAGGTCCATGGGAATGACCGTAGGATGCTCCGCATCATCTCCCCTCCCTTGGGAAAGATCCGACCTCGGATCAAAATCCTCATCACCATGGGACGGGGATAGATCTTTGATGTTGAAGATGTCGCTCACGGAGTACTTGTCGCGTGGGATGTCGATCTTGTATGCGTTGTTGTTGTAGCATGCAAGCACCTTGAAGGGTCCATCCGCTCGGGGTAGTAGCTTGGACTTGCGTTCCTTGGGGAAGCGATCCTTGCGAAGGTGTAGCCACACAAGATCTCCAACCTTGAACATCATGGGTTGCTTGTTGACGTTGAGCTTGGTCGCGAGTCGTTGTACTTGGCGCTCGATGGTGTTTCTTGTATCTTCGTGCATCTTCTTGAGGAAGTTGACTCGGGCACTCACGTCCATGTTTGTGCGCTCTTGTAGCGGTAGAGGTAGAATGTCCAATGGAGACAATGGGTTGAAGCCATAGACGACCTCGAAGGGGGACTTGCCGGTAGTCGAATGTCTTGCACGATTGTAGGCGTACTCGGCGATGGGTAGGCACTCCTCCCACTCCTTGATGTTCTATTTATCAAAACGCGTAGTAGAGTGGAGAGCGTGCAGTTGGTCACCTCCGTTTGGCCGTCGGTTTGTGGATGGTATGCCGAAGAGAACAAAAGCTTGATTCCGAGCTTGGCGCACAATGTCTTCCAAAAGTAACTCAAGAACTTGACGTCGCGGTCCGAGACAATCGTCTTTGGCACTCCATGAAGGCGCAAGATTTCCCTACAAAACAAATTTGCAACATGTGAAGCATCGTCTATCTTGTTGCAAGGAATGAAATGTGCCATTTTGGAGAATCGGTCCACAACAACAAAAACAGAATCCTTGCCATTTCGAGTTCTAGGCAAACCAAGGACAAAGTCCATGCTAATGTCTTCCCATGGGTGATATGGAATTGGAAGTGGCATATAGAGGCCATGAGATTGAGCTTTGGACTTAGCTTTGTGACATGTAGAGCATCGGTTGGTGAAGCGATTGACGTCGCGGAACATCTTGGGCCAAAAGTAGTTCTTGGAGAGCGTAGCAAATGTCTTGTCCCGCCCAAAGTGTCCCATGAGTCCGCCTCCATGAGATTCCTGCAAAAGCAACAAGCGAAGAGAGGACTCGGGGATGCAAAGTTTGTTAGCTCTCATAAGATATCCATCTTTGATGTAGTATCGATCCCAAGAAGTATGCGTCAAACACTTGGCATAAGGAATAGAAAATGTAGAATCATGCTCATACAAGTCTTTTATATGCTCAAAGCCAATGACATTTAACTCAAGTAGATTAACAAGCATGCATATACGGGAAAGTGCATCCGCCACAACATTTTCCTTACCTTTAATATACTTGATGACATAAGGAACGACCCAATGAACTCACTCCATTTAGCATGACGTTTGTTCAACTTAGTTTGACCCTTAAGGTATTTAAGCGTTTCATGGTCGGTATGGATGATGAACTCATGAGGGCGTAGGTAATGTTCCCATTCATGCAAAACTCGCACCAAATCATATAGCTCTTTGTCATAGATAGGGTAATTGAGTTGCGCTCCGGAGAGTTTCTCACTAAAATAAGCAATTGGGCGCTTCTCTTGCGTTAACACACCTCCTATGCCATTACCCCTAGCATCGCAATGAATTTCAAAAGGTTTGTCAAAGTTGGGTAATGCAAGCGCGGGAGCATGAGTAAGCAAATTCTTAAGCTCATTGAAAGTGATATCTTGAGATGTTCCCCAAACAAACGGTGCATTTTTCTTACTCAAAGCATGCAAAGGTGAAGCAATGGTGCTAAAATCCTTCACAAATCTGCGATAGAAACTGGCTAAACCAAGAAAACTACGCACTTGTTGCAAATTGGTTTGTTGGGGCCAAGTTTTAATAGCATTGATCTTAGATTCATCAACATGAACACCCTTAGAAGATACTACGAAACCCAAGAAAACAAGCTTATCAACACCAAATAGGCATTTTTCCATATTAGCATAAAGTTGCTCTTTTCGAAGAGTTTGTAGCATGGTGCGAAGGTGGGTGACATGCTCTTTGAGAGATTTGCTAAACACAAGGATATCATCAAAGTAGACAACAACAAATTCACCAATGTAAGGGCGAAACACGTAATGCATAAGACGCATGAAAGTACCGGGTGCTTCCGATAAACCCATAGGCATGACTAACCACTCATATAGACCAAACTTTGTTTTGAAAGCGGTTTTCCATTCATCACCCTCTTGTATGCGGATTTGATAGTAACCACTTTTAAGATCAATTTTGGAAAAGATAGTGGCACCGCAAAGTTCATCAAGCATATCATCAAGGTGTGGAATGGGATACCTATAACGAACGGTGATAGCATTGATAGGTCTACAATCGGAAAACATGCGAAAGCTACCGTCTCGTTTTGGCACAAGAATGACCGGTACGGCACAAGGACTCAAACTTTCACGCACATGTCCATGGTCTATGAGATGCTTTACTTGCCTTTGAATTTCTTTGGTTTCTTCGGGGTTGACGCGGTAGGGTGCTTTGTTTGGAAGTGGCGCTCCGGGGATGAGATCAATTCGGTGCTCAATGCCTCGTAGTGGAGGTAGACCCGGAGGTAGCTCATCGGGGAAAACATCTTGGAATTCCTGCAATAAAGAAGATAACACCAAAGGTAGATCGTGAGAGTTGTTAGTTTTTGGTGCCTCATTCTTGCACAATAGGACATAGTGTAGGACACTTGATGGGTTCTCACACACTTCTCTCATCTAACGTTTGGTGGCAAATAGGACTAAGTTTTTCTTGTCGCTCATCGTGGAGGCACTCAATTTGGGCTTGTGGCGCTCACTCTCTTTTTGGTGGTTCACTCTCTCACTATTCTCTCCATGACGGGTGTTTTGCTTGTCAGCGAGCACTTGGCTTGGAGACATAGGACGTAGCACAAACTCTTTCCCTTTCATCTTGAAGCTATAGTGATTTGTACGCCCATTGTGAATGACACCTCGGTCAAATTGCCATGGCCGTCCAAGAAGGAGGTGGCACACGGTCATCGGAAGGACATCACACTCCAAAGTGTCTTCATAGGCGCCGATCTTGAAAGAGACTTGTACTCTCTGCTCAACTTGTATGGTACCGGTGTCGCTTAGCCATTGAACCTTGTAGGGGAGGTGCTTCATCTTGACCAATTGGAGTTTGGAGCATAGTTCTTCACTTGCCAAGTTATGGCAACTCCCTCCATCGATGATGACCTTGACGGACCGTCCATTGATGCCGGCCTTTGTGTGGAAGATATGGCATCTTTGATATTCGTCTTGTTGATGTTGAAGAGTCAAGACCTTGGAGACAACAAGAGCGGGACTTGAGTCTTCGTCACAAAAGATGTGATCATCTTCTTCTTCATTATTCAGTTGTCGGTGCATGGCCACTTGCTCAAGAGCTTCCATTTCTCCTTCACTCATGGAGTCGTAGGTGTCGTTGTCGTTGAGGATCATGGTGCTCTTGTTTGTGCACTCGAAGGACTTGTGGCCTCGGCCTCCGCATGTGAAACATTTGATGGAACTTGTCTTGATGGTCTCATCGGTTGGAGTAGATGATGATGAAGCTTTCGGCTTGAAGTTGCTTGTAGTAGGAGGACGACTTGAGCTTGTCGAAGCTTTCTTGTAACTTGACTTGTCGCCATTGCTCGTGGTGGGAGTCGTTGAAGCTTGATTGTTGGAGAGGCCATAGGACTTGGATGAGAACTTGGCATACTTGAAGTCGTCTTGTACTTGCCGTTCTGCTTTGGTAGCTTGATGCACTAGCTCGATGAGGTTCGAGTATGGTTGGAAGTCGGCAATCTTCTTGATAGGGTGATTGAGTCCATTCAAGAAACGTGCCATAGTTTGCTCATCATCTTCTTTGACATTGGCTCGTATCATGGCAATCTCCATTTCCTTGTAGTACTCTTCAACGCTCTTGGTTCCTTGCTTGAGTTGTTGGAGTTTCTTGAAGAGGTCGCGGTTGTAGTAGTTTGGCACGAATCGTGCTCTCATGACATCCTTCATTTGTGCCCAAGTGGTGATGGGTGGTTCACCTCTTGCCGCCTGGCGCTCAATGACTTGTTCCCACCAAATGAGTACGTAGTCTTGGAATTCGAGGGATGCCATTGCGATCTTCTTCTCTTCTTCGTAGTTGTGCAAGCAGAAGATTTTGTCAACCTTCAATGCCCATGATATGTACTCTTCGGGGTCATTGCTTCCGGTAAACTTGGGCATGGTTAACTTTAGCTTGCCATATCGTTGCTCTTCATTGTGTTGGGGTCGGGGATGATGATGCCCATGTCGTTGAGGATTGACAATCTCATGTTGTCCTTGGCGAGGAGGGTTGTCTTCCTCATGTTTCTCTTGGCGAGGAGGGTTGTCTTCCTCATGATGCTCTTGGCGAGGAGGTGGTCCATTGTCTTCTTGCTCTCGATGGACTTGACGTTCTTGTCTCGCATGAGGAGAAACTTGTTTATCTTGACGAGGAGCTTGTCGATCTTGACGAGGGGCTTGACGATGCACACGTGCTTCGTAAATCCTTTCTTGAGCTTCGTCGCGAAGTGCTTCTTGATGTAGTCGAGCTTGTCGGCCTCGATTGGCTACGACACGACTTGAGTCTTGAAGAGCATGTTGCGCCTCAAGTGCTTGAGCTTCACGTAGTTGTCGTTCTTGACGTTGCGCCTCGGCGTCTTGTGCATCTTGATGTTGTCATGCTCGCTCCTCTTGTTCTTGTTGTCGTTGGCGTTGCCGTTCTTGTGCTTGTGCGAAAGCAGCTTGGTTGTGATGATGTCGATGCTCTTGAGAGTCGGTGTCGTGTAGAGGATTGCGGTTAGCTTGACGGTCTTGAGGCGCAGCACGACGAAGAGTGTTCGATGTTGGTGTACTTGAACCAGAGATGGTGTCATCGTAGTGTCGACTTGAGCGGCTCCGTCTTGACGAGGACGAAGTTGTAGAAGAGCGGACCATCATGGTTCGGATATCTTCTTTGAGGGAACTCATGGATGTGTCGAAGTAGTCTCTTGTACGTTGCTCAGATTGTCGTAGATCGGTGGCGAGGTTGTCGATGCGATCGCCCAAAGCAAGTTGTTCTTGATGCAAAGCTCGGTGTGCACCAAATATTTGAGTCTTGGTGACGTAGGATGACATGTCGTCGTCTTGCTCCAAGAAGAGTGGGTTGGTAGAAGTACTTGGCCTATCCATCATTCCAAACAAAGATATGTGAGTGGGAGAAAGAGAAGAACCAATACCAAATGTACCTTGACCGATGTTGAAAATGGATCAAAGATCACTCCAATGTGTATCAAGGGAATAGCACAATTGGTACCGTTTCTTGTCGGTTCTCACACCTACACAAGTAAAAGCTTATGGTGGAGCTTGGTTAGGATGCCGGCACAAAATCTGATGCAATTGTAAGTGAGACTCAATAATGTTGGAAAAGATTCACAAATTTGCAAATGCAACAAGTAGACCAATAGCAAGATATGGTACACGGAAACACACACGCAAATAGATAAGTGGGGTTGGGCAACCAAGGGTGAGCCAAAATGTGGAATCCACCAAGATGCTCTTGTTGCACAACACTAGAGAGACGCTAGCACGATTGCACAATAGGCGGATACGAACTTGTGCACAACCTACTAAGCAAAAATGCAACGACTTCTATCCCAAGTATGCTATATGTATGATGTTTCTATGCTTTGATCCAAGATGATCAAGTATGAAAATCTTAATGTTGTATGATGCTATGTTTCTTGCTTAAGCTCTTTGCTTATCTTTCCCTTTTGCTTAAAAGCTTGTTTGGCTCTTTGTTGTTTGAGCTCTTTTCTCATGCAATGCTTCACGAACCAAGATAGCAATTGTGTATGTGAAGACAACTTTTGTGACACAAGAGATGATACCAAGATATGCAACTCAATGATGGTATGTATGCTATGTGAAGTATGAACACTAATGTGCACAAGTCACGTTGCCGGCAATACTCAAAGGCTAGTCTCGATGGGTAAGCTACGCAAAAGTAAGGCCATGGGGTTATCAATGCAAATGCAAGAGAGTATGATAATATCACGATACCAAGATGATATGACGGTGAAGGTGATACCAAAGTAATGTAGCCGTTCGTACTAGTCCATGGCGAAGATGAGCGGTGGTGATGTTGTTGCCGAACCGTACCTAGATAGCCGAAACACAATAGGATACGGAAACCACAACTCAAATTCTCAAAACAAAATGGGTCAAAATTGTCGGAGTTGGTAGCGGGAAAGGCTATGGTGGTGGTATGCGGAAGTGGTGGTGGTATGCGGAAGTGTATGTGGGCACCGGGACAAAATTTGGTGAGAGTTAGGCGGTAAACGGAGTGGAGGATGGAGTTGATGCTGTCAGGGGCCGGATGTCCGGGCTGATGGCCGGATGTCCGGGCCGGGCCGGATGTCCGGGCTGGTCGGGCCGTATGTCCGGGCTCGGGATCCGTGGATGAACACCGCGTGGAGAGGTCAAATCCGGGGCAAAATTCGGAAGATTTTGTGGATGGAAATTGGGGAAAAGATGGGGAAAAGCTAGATCTACCTGCAACACACGAAATCCACGGATCAAATCCAATAAAACTTCATCACACCAACAAATCACAAAAAAAATTGGGGCTATTTTTGTCGGGCAATTTTCGGTTAGGACGAAAAACAACAAAATCAAGCTAGAAAACAAAGAGAGGGGGCTCCGAAATCGTGATCAACGTGGCTCATGATACCAAGATGATGTAGGGTGGAACCCTAGATGGCCGATCTTTCACGAAAGGAGTGGATCCCAACTAAGAACACGAAGAACACGAGGGGAAACACGAGGGGAAGATACGAGAGAATCACTCAAACCAACAAGAACAATCACACATGTGCTAGATCCTCGGAACACAAAGAGATGCACGATCCAAATCCAACAAGGGACGATACATAGGTAACCGGTTCTTCTCCGAAAGGAGGTCTTGAGGGGGGCCACCCAAGAGGGGGTCTTGAATCCAACGTGGATCGTCTCCGAAGAGGGGCCGCAGTCTCTCTCGAGGAGGAGATCCGTATGGATGAGCAATGCTCTATCTCCCATATGAGCTAAACCAATGCTGACCCTAGAAAGATGGAGGGAAGGAGTATATATAGTCTAGGGGGTTGAAGGGGTACTGATGAGGACATCAATACAATTATTACACCCACAGTCCCTGCTGCTATACATACTGGACCAATTACTAGAGCTCGCGCACGCCAATTAAATTACCAGGTACTTTCGTTTCTTGCTAATGATTCTAATGTTCATGAGAATATGATGCTGCCTAAATTGGATACATTTGTTTTGCTTACAAATGAAGGGCCTAGCTTTGAGAAGGATGAACATTGGAGCAAGAACAAGCATGGAGATGATGGCATGCGCATGGGGAACAAGAACGGAGTTACAAGTGATGATTTCAGGACGTTGAAGCCACCATAATGCGTGCATGAAGCCTTGGACGAAATATACAAGATGCTACTTCATAACTTTCGTCCAGAGGCTATTCTAGGTGCTGCGTCACCTTATTATTGGGCCAGGCCCATGTAATTTCGAAATACATAAGTATAGGCTGTTTTTAGAGTCCGTATGTGTGGGGAAACAAGAGATAGGGTTGGTTTCGAACCCCTTCCTCAAGGGCCACGAAATTCCCCCCCTCTTCCTCCATATATACAGCCCTTAGGGCATCGTTTAGACTTTGGGGATTTGTTTAGTTAAAAGTTAGCCATTGCAACTTCGTGTACTTCGTTTGTGTCCAACGACCAGACCAAGACCGCTTACGGATCCCCACCACTATCAATACTTCATATATATTCGCAATATTCAGATTGCATTATCATATTCTTGCTCGTTCTTCGATTGCTTGCAGGAATAGACCTTCGTGGTCAGGCTGATCGTGCTTCCGGCATCGTCAGTAACCTCAGGAGATTGGTTTAGCGATTGATAAGGCGCAACATCGTGCACGTTTGTAGTCGGATCGTCAAAGTCGTCTCCACCAAATCGATAGTTATCATCTCATCGAAAGATCGGGACACCCTCGCCTCTATCAAGTGGTATCAGATTTCCAGGTTGCTCGGTGAGATTTTACAGTTTTTCGTAGTTTAGATCGAGTCTGTTCTTCATACCTACAGTCCACGAAAAAGCCACAAAAAAAAATTAGGGTTAGTTCATCATATCCGAACCAATCTGAGCCTTTGCATAATCTTTTTAGGGTTTTTGCTTTGTTGAATTTGCGGTTGCATCGTCGTGTCAAGTTGCTGGTCTTAGAGTCTAGTCTTTTAGAGTTTCGAGTTCTGGTCATAAGTTGTCACGCCGCCGCCGCACCATCATCATCGCCTTGCCATCTACCACCATTGCTTATCCGCCACCGCTTTGAATCCGTATCCATATACCACCACCGCTGCCATATACTACCGCCATATATCCACCACCAATCCGAGTTCTTTTCATAGTCGGTTTGTTTTAGAGATCCATATATTTTCCGTTTCGTGTTTCCTTGCCTGAGTAGGTCTCGGGAAAAAAAAATAAACTTGCTGGAGATAAGGGTAGAAAACATGTTGTGTTTGCACCTGGAGATCTTGTTTGGTTACATTTGCGTAAGGATAGATTTCCTGATTTGCGCAAATCAAAGCTAATGCCACGTGCTGATGGTCCTTTTAAGGTGTTAGAGAAAATAAATGATAATGCATATAAACTTGAGCTGCCTGCAGATTTTGGGGTTAGTCCCACTTTTAATATTGCAGATTTGAAGCCTTATTTGGGTGAGGAAGATGAGCTTCCGTCGAGGACGACTTCATTTCAAGAAGGGGAGGATGATGAGGACATCAATACAATTATTACACCCACAGGCCCTGCTGCTATACATACTGGACCAATTACTAGAGCTCGCGCACGCCAATTAAATTACCAGGTACTTTCGTTTCTTGCTAATGATTCTAATGTTCATGAGAATATGATGCTGCCTAAATTGGATACATTTGTTTTGCTTACAAATGAAGGGCCTAGCTTTGAGAAGGATGAACATTGGTGCAAGAACAAGCATGGAGATGATGGCATGCGCATGGGGAACAAGAACGGAGTTACAAGTGATGATTTCAGGACGTTGAAGCCACCATAATGCGTGCATGAAGCCTTGGACGAAATATACAAGATGCTACTTCATAACTTTCGTCCAGAGGCTATTCTAGGTGCTGCGTCACCTTATTATTGGGCCAGGCCCATGTAATTTCGAAATACATAAGTATAGGCTGTTTTTAGAGTCCGTATGTGTGGGGAAACAAGAGATAGGGTTGGTTTCGGACCCCTTCCTCAAGGGCCACGAAATTCCCCCCTCTTCCTCCATATATACAGCCCTTAGGGCGTCGTTTAGACTTTGGGTTTTGTTTAGATTAAAAGTTCGCCATAGCTGCAACTTCGCGTACTTCGTTTGTGTTCAGCGACCAGACAAAGGCGTCACAGAACCCCACCTTGATCAATAAAGCTTTCATATTATATTCGCAATATCCAGATTGCAATCTCAGTTTCTTGCCTGTTCTTCGTTTGCTCGCAGGAAACAGACCCTCGTGGTCAGGTTGATCGTGCTCCGGCGTGGTCGATAACCTCTCGGAGTTGGTTTAGCGATTGCTAAGGCGCGACGTCCTCGCACGTTCGTAGTCGGATCGTCAAAGTCGACTTCCATCAAAGCGATATTCATCATCTCATCGAAAGACGGGACACCTTTGCCTCTATCAAGCGTCTTCCCCAACCACCACCGGCTGCACATGTCGCACCTCTACAACAACAACAACCACATCTCCAACGCCGCCTTCCAAATCAAGTGGGACGGGCACAGTGCGTTCCAATTGAGATTGGTCAAAATTCGGGTGCTGCTGCACCTACTGTTGATGCTTCTTTGGCTCCTGCTCCTGCGGCGGCTGAGGAGGATGACGATTATGCGGGCAATTATGAGGATGAGGTTGATCAAAATCAGAACTACGTGCAGCCACCAGCACCACCACCAGCAGGTCGACCTCAGGTATATATTCGCAACGGTAGGCCGGCACCACCACCTCAGGTACGAGATCATGACCATCTCCCTAAACTGAAATTGAATATTCCACCATTTGAGGGTAGATATGTTCCTGATATATATCTTACTTGGGAGTTAGAAACTGAACAACGATTTACATGTTTACAATATCCTGAGGAGAGACGTGTTCCTGCTGCTGTTTGTGCTTTCACTAGCTTTGCATGTGTTTGGTGGTCTGAACATTGTAGATTATATCCTGTTCCAGCTACTTGGGCTGCTTTGAAAACTGCTATGCGTACTCGTTGGGTTCCAACATATTATCAACGTGAATTACTTCAAAAATTGCAGCGTTTAAGACAAGGAAAAAATTCTGTAGAAGAATATTATCAGGAATTACAAACTGGCATGATTAGATGTGGTATTGTTGAGGAGAATGAAGCTATGCTTGCACGTTTTATGGGTGGATTAAATAAAGAGATTCAGACCATTCTAGAGTATAAGGATTATAATAATATCACTCGTTTATTCCATCTTGCTTGTAAAGCTGAACGTGAAGTGCAGGATCGACAACCATTGGCGCGAACTAACTTTTCTGCAGGTCGACCTTCATCATGGACACCGCGTGCATCTTCTACTTCCACTTCACCATCACCTCCATCAGGTGCCACCTCCAGCCGTGATACAAGAAAGCAGGCACAACCACCACTTTCTGCCAAGAGCACACCTGCCGGGCCTGTGCAGAGCTCTTCTTCTTCCATGGCATCGACAGGGCACACAAGTGATATTATTTGTCGTCGTTGTAAGGGAAGAGGACATTTTGCGAGAGAATGCAAATCTCAGCGTGTCATGATTGCTACTGAGGATGGTGGGTATGAGTCCGCTAGTGACTATGATGAGGAGACTTTGGCTCTTATTACACGTGAAGAACATGGTGGAGATGATTCTGAAAATGAGACGCAATACATGGCTCCTGAAGACGCTGACAGGTATGAATGTTTAGTTGCTCAACGTGTTTTGAGTGTGCAGGTCACACAAGCAGAGCGAAATCAGAGGCATAATTTGTTCCATACAAAGGGAGTTGTGAAGGAACGTTCTGTTCGCGTCATCATAGATGGAGGGAGCTGTAACAACTTGGCTAGCATGGAGATGGTGGAGAAGCTATCTCTCACCACAAGACCACATCCACATCCTTACTACATCCAATGGTTCAACAACAGCGGCAAGGTTAAGGTAACACGTACTGTTCGTGTGCATTTTAGTATCTCTACATATGCTGATTATGTTGATTGTGATGTGGTACCCATGCAAGCATGTTCCTTATTACTAGGTAGACCATGGCAATTTGATAAAAATTCTGTACACCATGGTAGAAACAATCAGTATACTCTTGTTCATAAGGATAAAAATATTACTTTGCTTCCTATGACTCCTGATTCCATTTTGAAAGATGACATTAATAGAGCTAATAAAGCAAAACAGGAGAAAAATAAGAGTGAAAATCCGATTGTGGCAAAGGAATTTGAGCAACAAATGAAACCTAATAATAAACCATCTAGTGTTGTTTCTGAAATTAAATTGAAAAGTGCATGTTTGCTTGCCACAAAATCTGATATTGATGAACTAGATTTCAGCAAATCTGTTTGCTATGCTTTTGTGTGCAAAGAGGCATTATTTTCATTCGAGGACGTGCCTTCCTCTTTGCCCCCTGCTGTCACTCACATTTTGCAGGAGTTCGCTGACGTCTTCCCACAAGACGTGCCACCGGGATTACCACCTATTCGAGGGATTGAGCATCAAATTGACTTAATTCCCGGTGCATCGCTACCCAACCGTGCACCATACCGTACCAATCCAGAGGAGACGAAGGAGATTATGCGTCAAGTACAGGAGCTGCTCGACAAAGGTTATATACGCGAATCTCTTAGTCCTTGTGCTGTTCCTATTATACTCGTGCCTAAAAAGGATGGTACGTCGCGTATGTGTGTTGATTGTAGAGGCATTAATAATATTACTATTCGTTATCGTCATCCTATTCCTAGGCTCGATGATATGCTTGATGAATTGAGTGGCTCTACTATATTGTCCAAAGTTGATTTGCGTAGTGGATACCATCAAATTCGTATGAAATTGGGAGATGAATGGAAAACTGCATTTAAAACTAAGTTTGGTTTATATGAGTGGTTAGTCATGCCTTTTGGGTTAACTAATGCACCTAGTACTTTCATGAGACTAATGAACGAAGTTTTACGTGCTTTCATTGGACGATTTGTGGTGGTCTATTTTGATGATATACTGATTTATAGCAAATCTTTGGAAGAACATTTGGAACATTTACGTGCTGTTTTTATTGCTCTACGTGATGCACGTTTGTTTGGTAACCTTGGGAAGTGCACCTTTTGCACCGACCGAGTATCTTTTCTTGGCTATGTTGTTACTCCACAGGGAATTGAAGTTGATAAAGCCAAGATTGAAGCTATTGAGAGTTGGCCGCAGCCCAAAACGGTCACACAAGTGCGGAGTTTTCTTGGACTCGCTGGTTTCTATAGGCGTTTTGTGAGAGATTTTAGCACCATTGCTGCACCTCTCAACGAGCTTACAAAGAAGGATGTGCCTTTTGTTTGGGGTACCGCACAGGAAGAAGCCTTCACGGTATTGAAAGATAAGTTGACACATGCTCCTTTACTCCAACTTCCTGATTTTAATAAGACTTTTGAGCTTGAATGTGATGCTAGTGGCATTGGATTAGGAGGTGTGTTATTACAAGATGGCAAACCTATTGCATACTTTTCTGAAAAAATGAGTGGGCCTAGTCTGAATTATTCTACTTATGATAAAGAACTATATGCTCTTGTTCGGACTTTAGAAACATGGCAACATTATTTATGGCCCAAAGAATTTGTTATACATTCTGATCATGAATCTTTGAAACATATTAAAAGTCAAGCTAAACTGAATCGTAGACATGCTAAATGGGTTGAATTCATTGAAACTTTCCCTTATGTCATTAAACACAAGAAGGGTGATAGAGGCAAAGGTGTCCCGTCTTTCGGTGAGATGATGAATATCGCTTTGATGGAAGTCGACTTTGACGATCCGACTACGAACGTGCGAGGACGTCGCGCCTTAGCAATCGCTAAACCAACTCCGAGAGGTTATCGACCACGCCGGAGCACGATCAACCTGACCACGAGGGTCTGTTTCCTGCGAGCAAACGAAGAACAGGCAAGAAACTGAGATTGCAATCTGGATATTGCGAATATAAGATGAAAGCTTTATTGATCAAGGTGGGGTTCTGTGACGCCTTTGTCTGGTCGCTGAACACAAACGAAGTACGCGAAGTTGCAGCTATGGCGAACTTTTAATCTAAACAAAACCCAAAGTCTAAACGACGCCCTAAGGGCTGTATATATGGAGGAAGAAGGGGGGAATTTCGTGGCCCTTGAGGAAGGGGTCCGAAACCAACCCTATCTCTTGTTTCCCCACACATACGGACTCTAAAAACAGCCTATACTTATGTATTTCTAAATTACATGGGCCTGGCCCAATAATAAGGTGACGCAGCACCTAGAATAGCCTCTGGACGAAAGTTATGAAGTAGCATCTTGTATATTTCGTCCAAGGCTTCATGCACGCATTATGGTGGCTTCAACGTCCTGAAATCATCACTTGTAACTCCGTTCTTGTTCCCCATGCGCATGCCATCATCTCCATGCTTGTTCTTGCTCCAATGTTCATCCTTCTCAAAGCTAGGCCCTTCATTTGTAAGCAAAACAAATGTATCCAATTTAGGCAGCATCATATTCTCATGAACATTAGAATCATTAGCAAGAAACGAAAGTACCTGGTAATTTAATTGGCGTGCGCGAGCTCTAGTAATTGGTCCAGTATGTATAGCAGCAGGGCCTGTGGGTGTAATAATTGTATTGATGTCCTCATCATCCTCCCCTTCTTGAAATGAAGTCATCCTCGACGGAAGCTCATCTTCCTCACCCAAATAAGGCTTCAAATCTGCAATATTAAAAGTGGGACTAACCCCAAAATCTGCAGGCAGCTCAAGTTTATATGCATTATCATTTATTTTCTCTAACACCTTAAAAGGACCATCAGCACGTGGCATTAGCTTTGATTTGCGCAAATCAGGAAATCTATCCTTACGCAAATGTAACCAAACAAGATCTCCAGGTGCAAACACAACATGTTTTCTACCCTTATCTCCAGCAAGTTTATATTTAGCATTCATACGCTCAATGTTTTCCTTAGTTAACTCATGCATTTTTAAGATCAATTCAGCACGTTGTTTAGCATCAAAATTAACCTTCTCCGAAGATGGAAGAGGCAACAAATCAATAGGTGCACGAGGTAGGAAACCATACACAATTTCAAAGGGGCACATCTTAGTAGTAGAATGCAATGAACGATTATAAGCAAACTCAATATGAGGCAAGCATTCTTCCCACATTTTCTTATTATTCTTCAAAACAGCCCTAAGCATAGTAGACAATGTTCTATTGACTACTTCAGTTTGTCCATCAGTTTGGGGGTGACAAGTAGTACTAAAAAGCAGTTTAGTCCCCAACTTAGCCCATAAACATCTCCAAAAGTGGCTAAGAAATTTAGTATCACGATCGGAAACAATAGTATTTGGCACACCATGCAAGCGAATAATTTCACGAAAGAACAAATCAGCAACATTAACAGCATCATCGCTTTTATGACATGGTATAAAGTGTGCCATTTTCGAGAATCTATCCACGACAACAAATATGCTATCCCTCCCCTTCTTTGTTCGAGGTAAACCTAAAACAAAGTCCATAGATATATCCTCCCAAGGAACACTAGGTACAGGCAAAGGCATATATAAACCATGAGGATTGAGTCGTGACTTAGCTTTTTGACATGTGGTGCAGCGAGCAATAAAACGCTCAACATCCCGTCTCATCTTTGGCCAAAAGAAATGTGTAGCAAGTACGTCCTCCGTCTTCTTCACGCCAAAGTGTCCCATTAATCCTCCTCCATGCGCCTCCTACAACAACAAAAGACGAACGGAGCTAGCTGGAATGCATAGCTTGTTAGCACGAAACACAAATCCATCGTTAACGACGAACTTGTTCCACATTCTTCCTTCTTTACAATTCTGCATTACATCTTTAAAATCAGCATCATGCACATATTGATCTTTGATGGTCTCCAAACCAAATATTTTGAAGTCAAGTTGTGAAAGCATAGTATAGCGGCGAGACAATGCATCAGCAATAACATTTTCTTTTCCCTTCTTGTGTTTAATGACATAAGGAAAAGTCTCAATGAATTCAACCCATTTAGCATGTCTACGATTCAGTTTAGCTTGACTTTTAATATGTGATGAGGACATCAATACAATTGTTACACCCACAGCCCCTGCTGCTATACATACTGGACCAATTACTAGAGCTCGTGCACGCCAACTAAATTACCAGGTACTTTCGTTTCTTGGTAATGATTCTAATGTTCATGAGAATATGATGCTGCCTAAATTGGATACATTTGTTTTGCTTACAAATGAAGGGCCTAGCTTGGAGAAGGATGAACATTGGAGCAAGAACAAGCATGGAGATGATGGCATGCGCAAGGGAAAGAAGAACGGAGTTACAAGTGATGATTTCAGGACTTTGAAGCCACCATAATGGGTGCATGAAGCCTTGGACGAAATATACAAGACGCCACTTCATAAATTTCGTCCCGAGGCTATTTTAGGTGCTGCGTCACCTTATTATTGGGCCAGGCCCATGTAATTTCGAAATACATAAGTATAGGCTATTTTTAGAGTCCGTATGTGTGGGGAAACAAGAGATAGGGTTGATTTCGGACCCCTCCACCAAGGGCCACGAAATTCTCCCCCTCTTCCTCCATATATATAGCCCTTAGGGCATCGTTTAGACTTTGGGTTTTGTTTAGATTAAAAGTTCGCCATAGCTGCAACTTCGCGTACTTCGTTTGTGTTCAACGACCAGACAAAGGCGTCACAGAACCCCACCTTGATCAATAAAGCTTTCATCTTATATTCGCAATATCCAGATTGCAATCTTAGTTTCTTGCTTGTTCTTCGTTTGCTCGCAGGAAACAGACCCTCGTGGTCAGGTTGATCGTGCTCCGGCGTGGTCAATAACCTCTCGGAGTTGGTTTAGCGATTGCTAAGGCGCGACGTCCTCGCACGTTCGTAGTCGGATCGTCAAAGTCGACTTCCACCAAAGCGAAATCCACCATCTCATCGAAAGACGGGACACCTTTGCCTCTATCACTACATGTCAAAAAGCTAAGTCACGACTCAATCCTCATGGTTTATATATGCCTTTGCCTGTACCTAGTGTTCCTTGGGAGGATATATCTATGGACTTTGTTTTAGGTTTACCTCGAACAAAGAAGGGGAGGGATAGCATATTTGTTGTCGTGGATAGATTCTCGAAAATGGCACACTTTATACCATGTCATAAAAGCGATGATGCTGTTAATGTTGCTGATTTGTTCTTTCGTGAAATTATTCGCTTGCATGGTGTGCCAAATACTATTGTTTCCGATCGTGATACTAAATTTCTTAGCCACTTTTGGAGATGTTTATGGGCTAAGTTGGGGACTAAACTGCTTTTTAGTACTACTTGTCACCCCCAAACTGATGGACAAACTGAAGTAGTCAATAGAACATTGTCTACTATGCTTAGGGCTGTTTTGAAGAATAATAAGAAAATGTGGGAAGAATGCTTGCCTCATATTGAGTTTGCTTATAATCGTTCATTGCATTCTACTACTAAGATGTGCCCCTTTGAAATTGTGTATGGTTTCCTACCTCGTGCACCTATTGATTTGTTGCCTCTTCCATCTTCGGAGAAGGTTAATTTTGATGCTAAACAACGTGCTGAATTGATCTTAAAAATGCATGAGTTAACTAAGGAAAACATTGAGCGTATGAATGCTAAATATAAACTTGCTGGAGATAAGGGTAGAAAACATGTTGTGTTTGCACCTGGAGATCTTGTTTGGTTACATTTGCGTAAGGATAGATTTCCTGATTTGCGCAAATCAAAGCTAATGCCACGTGCTGATGGTCCTTTTAAGGTGTTAGAGAAAATAAATGATAATGCATATAAACTTGAGCTGCCTGCAGATTTTGGGGTTAGTCCCACTTTTAATATTGCAGATTTGAAGCCTTATTTGGGTGAGGAAGATGAGCTTCCGTCGAGGACGACTTCATTTCAAGAAGGGGAGGATGATGAGGACATCAATACAATTATTACACCCACAGGCCCTGCTGCTATACATACTGGACCAATTACTAGAGCTCGCGCACGCCAATTAAATTACCAGGTACTTTCGTTTCTTGCTAATGATTCTAATGTTCATGAGAATATGATGCTGCCTAAATTGGATACGTTTGTTTTGCTTACAAATGAAGGGCCTAGCTTTGAGAAGGATGAACATTGGAGCAAGAACAAGCATGGAGATGATGGCATGCGCATGGGGAACAAGAACGGAGTTACAAGTGATGATTTCAGGACGTTGAAGCCACCATAATGCGTGCATGAAGCCTTGGACGAAATATACAAGATGCTACTTCATAACTTTCGTCCAGAGGCTATTCTAGGTGCTGCGTCACCTTATTATTGGGCCAGGCCCATGTAATTTCGAAATACATAAGTATAGGCTGTTTTTAGAGTCCGTATGTGTGGGGAAACAAGAGATAGGGTTGGTTTCGGACCCCTTCCTCAAGGGCCACGAAATCCCCCCCCCCCCTCTTCCTCCATATATACAGCCCTTAGGGCGTCGTTTAGACTTTGGGTTTTGTTTAGATTAAAAGTTCGCCATAGCTGCAACTTCGCGTACTTCGTTTGTGTTCAGCGACCAGACAAAGGCGTCACAGAACCCCACCTTGATCAATAAAGCTTTCATCTTATATTCGCAATATCCCGATTGCAATCTCAGTTTCTTGCCTGTTCTTCGTTTGCTCGCAGGAAACAGACCCTCGTGGTCAGGTTGATCGTGCTCCGGCGTGGTCGATAACCTCTCGGAGTTGGTTTAGCGATTGCCAAGGCGCGACGTCCTCGCACGTTCGTAGTCGGATCGTCAAAGTCGACTTCCATCAAAGCGATATTCATCATCTCATCGAAAGACGGGACACCTTTGCCTCTATCAGGTACACGGGCCTCGGCCCTTACTGTGCGCAGACAGGGGTGGCCGGATGTCCGGGCGACGGGCCGGATGTCCGGGGCTTCAGGAGGGGCCGGATGTCCGGGCTGGGGGGCGGACGTCCGGGCTGGAGGGCAAAACTTCTGGATGTTCTGTAGCGTGGCGCTGGATGTCCGGGCTTTTGACCAGATTTCCGGGCTGGGGCCGGATGTCCGGGCTGGACGCCGGATGTCCGGGCCCTGTAGGCTTGGGCGTCTGGGCTGCTGCTGCCGTGGTTGCTCCAGGGGCCGGATGTCCAGGGACTTGGCCGGATGTCCGGGGCCTGGAAGGTGAACTTGCCCGTTTCCGTTGGTTCTCTTCATCCGTGAACTTGGCGGCTTGTCCGTCTTCACGTGCATCCTCGGGAGGCTCCTCTTGACACCTAATCATACATAGCATATCGGACTTAGGTAGTAGCCATGTCTCGAGTGGATCATATGTGATATCACTAAGGAAGGAAGTCACCTCGTTCTCGAGAGCTCTAGCTCGTGCTCGTGTCATAGGTCCTCTTGGCTCTTGATGAGACGATGGAAGGTCCATGGAGATGACCGTAGGATGCTCCGCATCATCCTGTACTTGACGCATAATCTCCTTCGTCTCCTCTGGATTGGTACGGTATGGTGCACGGTTGGGTAATGATGCACCGGGAATTAAGTCTATCTGATGCTCAATCCCTCGAATGGGAAGTAATCCCGGTGGCACGTCTTGTGGAAAGACGTCAGCGAACTCCAGCAAAATGTTAGTGACAGCAGGAGGCAAAGAGGAAGGCACGTCCTCGAATGAAAATAATGCCTCTTTGCACACTAAAGCATAGCAAACAGATTTGCTGAAATCTAGCTCATCAATATCAGATTTGGTGGCAAATAAACATGCACTTTTCAATTTATTTTCAGAAGAAACACTAGATGGTTTATTATTGGGCTTCATTTGTTGCTCAAATTCTTTTGCCACAATCTGATTTTCACTCTTATTCTTCTCCTGTTTTGCTTTATTAGCTCTATTAATATCATCTTTCAAAATGGAATCAGGAGTCATAGGAAGCAAAGTAATATTATTATCCTTATGAACAAGAGTGTACTGATTGTTTCTACCATGGTGTACAGAATTTTTATCAAATTGCCATGGTCGACCAAGTAATAAGGAACATGCTTGCATGGGTACCACATCACAATCAACATAATCAGCATATGTAGAGATACTAAAATGCACACGAACAGTACGTGTTACCTTAACCTTGCCGCTGTTGTTGAACCATTGGATGTAGTAAGGATGTGGATGTGGTCTTGTGGTGAGAGATAGCTTCTCCACCATCTCCATGGTAGCCAAGTTGTTGCAGCTCCCTCCATCTATGATGACGCGCACAGAACGTTCCTTCACAACTCTCTTTGTATGGAACAAATTAGGCCTCTGATTTTGCTCAGCTTGTGTGACCTGCACACTCAAAACACGTTGAGCAACTGAACATTCATACCTGTCAGCGTCTTCAGGAGCCATGTATTTCGTCTCATGATCAGAATCATCTCCACCGTGTTCTTCACGTGTGATAAGAGCCAAAGTCTCCTCATCATAATCACTAGCGGACTCATACCCACCATCCTCAGTAGCAATCATCACACGCTGAGATTTGCATTCTCGCGCATAATGTCCTCTTCCCTTACAGCGACGACAAATAATATCACTTGTGTGCCCTGTTGATGCCATGGACGAAGAAGAGCTCTGTGCAGGCTCGACAGGTGTGCTCTTGGCAGATAGTGGTGGTTGTGCCTGCTTTCTTGTATCACGGCTGGAGGTAGCACCTGATGGAGGTGCTGGTGCAGTGGAAGTAGAGGATGCACGCGATGTCCATGATGAAGGTCGACCTGCAGAAAAGTTAGTTCGTGCCAATGCTTGTCGATCCTGCACTTCACGTTCAGCTTTACAAGCAAGATGGAATAAACGAGTGATATTAGTATACTCCTTATACTCTAGAATGGTCTGAATCTCTCTATTTAATCCACCCATAGAACGTGCAAGCATAGCTTCGTTCTCCTCAACAATACCACATCTAATCATGCCAGTTTGTAATTCCTGATAATATTCTTCTACAGAATTTTTCCCTTGTCGTAAACGCTGCAGTTTTTGAAGCAATTCACGTTGATAATATGGTGGAACCCAACGAGTACGCATAGCAGTTTTCAAAGCAGCCCAAGTAGCTGGAACAGGATATAATCTACAATGTTCAGACCACCAAACACATGCAAAGCTAGTGAAAGCACAAACAGCAGCAGGAACACGTCTCTCCTCAGGATATTGTAAACATGTAAATCGTTGTTCAGTTTCTAACTCCCAAGTAAGATATATATCAGGAACATATCTACCCTCAAATGGTGGAATATTCAATTTCAGTTTAGGGAGATGGTCATGATCTCGTACCTGAGGTGGTGGTGCCGGCCTACCGTTGCGAATATATACCCGAGGTCGACCTGCTGGTGGTGGTGTTGGTGGCTGCACGTAGTTCTGATTTTGATCAACATCATCCTCATAATCGCCCGCATAATCGTCATCCTCCTCAGCCGCCGCAGTAGCAGGAGCCAAAGAAGCATCAACAGTAGGTGCAGCGGCACCCGAATTTTGACCAGTCTCAATTGGAACGCGTTGTGCTCGTCCCACTTGATTTGGAAGGCGGCGTTGGAGATGTGGTTGTTGTTGTTGTAGAGGTGCGACATATGCAGCCGGTGGTGGTTGGGGAAGACGCTTGAGTAATTCAGTAAACTTGTTATCCAGCTTTGTCTCGAACGACTTCTCCATGGCATCTATCTTCTCCATAGCCTCTTCAAATCTGTTTAGCACATCTCCCACCTGGCCACTCATCATTTGCTGAAATTTATCATGCAACTCCTTGTTCGTCATGTTCTCCCAATCAGTCTCATCGGCTTGTGATCCTGCCATGGTTAGCAGCAATAGAAACACAAAAGAATATGATCCTACAGACTACTAGGAAGTGGTGGTGATGGTGGTGTGTCACAAATCCTTCAAGCGAATCTCAAATTCTTACCAGTTCTTACCCAGCAGCAGGTGGTGATCGGCAACTGTTGTAGTCAAAACTCTCAAAGCTTGGATAGAGCGATTACCAGGGAGAGTCAAACGCACGATGTAGATGTATGTGGAGCTGGGAAGGCTTATAATATGGTAGCAAAAATGGTCAGCAATAATCAATTCAGAGATGCAAAGTTGAATAAACGCTCAGCGACGGTACTGTGCTGGTCCTAGGCTAGACCGTGCTAGAGACGCGAGCCTAGAACACTAACAAAATCACGGCGCTGCACGTAAACAAGGGAAAAGCACACTCTGGAAAAAAAATTGCTCTTTTTTTTTCGCGCTCTTTTTTTTGCGCTCCTTTTTTTTGCGAAAAATCACTATAATGGCGAGTGTCTCAAAACTCTTCCCAGGTCAAACTGACAGGATAGGCACAAAAAAAAATTTGACTATTTTTTTTCGGAAATCAGGGCAGTGACGACGAAAAAGTGCGACAAAAAATCACTATGATGGCGAGTGTCTCAAAAGACTCCCCGGGACCTAAAAATAGGATAGGGAAAAATATTTTTGGTCGCCGAAATTTTGGCCTAAAAACTGCCCGCGGGTCTCCAGACTCTTTTTTTTTTCCGACACCTACTCAGGCAAGGAAACACGAAACGGAAAATAGATGGATCTCTAAAACAAACCGAATATGAAAAGAACTCGGATTGGTGGTGGATATATGGTGGTAGGATATGGCAGCGGTGGTGGTATATGGTAGCGGTGGTGGTATATGGATACGGATCGGTGGTGGTATATGGATACGGATTGGTGGTGGTATATGCATACGGATTCAGAACGGTGGCGGATAAGCAATGGTGGTAGATGGCAAGGCGATGATGATGGTGCGGCGGCGGCGTGACAACTTATGACCAGAACTCGAAACTCTAAAAGACTAGACTCTAAGACCAGCAACTTGACACGACGATGCAACCGCAAATTCAACAAAGCAAAAACCCTAAAAAGATTATGCAAAGGCTCAGATTGGTTCGGATATGATGAACTAACCCTAATTTTTTTTGGTGTGGCTTTTTCGTGGACTGTAGGTATGAAGAACAGAATCGATCTAAACTACGAAAAACTGTAAAATCTCACCGAGCAACCTGGAAATCTGATACCACTTGATAGAGGCAAAGGTGTCCCGTCTTTCGATGAGATGATGGATATCGCTTTGGTGGAATTCGACTTTGACGATCCGACTACGAACGTGCGACGTCGCGCCTTAGCAATCGCTAAACCAACTCCGAGAGGTTATTGACCACGCCGGAGCACGATCAACCTGACCACGAGGGTCTGTTTCCTGCGAGCAAAGGAAGAACAAGCAAGAAACTGAGATTGCAATCTGGATATTGCGAATATAAGATGAAAGCTTTATTGATCAAGGTGGGGTTCTGTGACGCCTTTGTCTGGTCGTTGAACACAAACGAAGTACACGAAGTTGCAGCTATGGCGAACTTTTAATCTAAACAAAACCCAAAGTCTAAACGACGCCCTAAGGGTTGTATATATGGAGGAAGAGGGGGGAATTTCGTGGCCCTTGGGGAAGGGGTCCGAAACCAACCCTATCTCTTGTTTCCCCACACATACGGACTCTAAAAATAGCCTATACTCAAAAATTTCGAAATTACATGGGCCTGGCCCAATAATAAGGTGACGCAGCACCTAGAATAGCCTCCGGACGAAAGTTATGAAGTAGCATCTTGTATATTTCGTCCAAGGCTTCATGCACGCATTATGGTGGCTTCAATGTCCTGAAATCATCACTTGTAACTCCGTTCTTGTCCCCCATGCGCATGCCATCATCTCCATGCTTGTTCTTGCTCCAATGTTCATCCTTCTCAAAGCTAGGCCCTTCATTTGTAAGCAAAACAAATGTATCCAATTTAGGCAGCATCATATTCTCATGAACATTAGAATCATTACCAAGAAACGAAAGTACCTGGTAATTTAATTGGCGTGCGCGAGCTCTAGTAATTGGTCCAGTATGTATAGCAGCAGGGGCTGTGGGTGTAACAATGGTATTGATGTCCTCATCAGGTTTTGCCGGAACCCGTGGTTCGACATTTGGCGCGCCAGGTAGGGGTGCGCCGTAGCTTTCCTCCCGTTGATCTGCGCTTCGTCGCCGCCGCGCTCCGCCCGTATGGCAGGCGTCTCGCTCCCAGCTCCAGCGGCAGGCGCTGGCGACGGGGCAAGGGGGCTCCGAGCCCTGGCCCCCACCTCGCGGCAGGTGCGATGGCCACCCAAGTTCAAGCCGGAGATGCCGCCGTGCTATGACAGCGCGACGGACCTGTCAGCTTTCCTGCTGGCATACGAAGAGGCCGTCTTGGAGGCCGGAGGGGACGACAAGGTCATGGCCAACTGGCTTCCCATGGACCTCGCTGGTGAGCCGCGAGCTTGGCTTCTCAACCTCCCCGGATCCACGGTGGCGTCTTGGGAGGAGCTATGCGGCCTCTTCACTGCGCGCTACGCGGCACCGGCGCATCACACGGTCGCGGCCCTGCTAGGCGGCTCTCAAGCACCGCCTTCAGATCGCCATATCAAGCCATTCCTTCGCCAAATCGGCGCCGCTTCCAAGAGCTCGGGGGCTCCGCCGGGCTGGGCTGCGCCTGAGGTCGACCTCACCTTCAACTCAGAAGACCCCCCCGTCACCACCGCCGGCTCGGGCAGGCTTCCGATGCTCTGCACGCCCACCATCTGCAACGTGGCCATCACCAAGACTCTCATCGACGGCGGCGCTGGCCTCAACTTGCTCTCCGTGGAGGCCTTCAGCCTTCTTCACGTGCCGCTCGAGCGGCTCAGCCTTAGCAAGCCTTTCTCGGGAGTTGGTGGCAGCACCACCTGCTCCCTGGGGCAGATCCGCCTCCCCGTCACCTTCGGCACGCGCGACAACTCTCGCACCGAGCTGGTCGACTTCGACATCGCCCGCATCAGCCTCCCATACAACGCCATCCTCGGGTACCCGGCATTGGCCCAGTTCATGGCAGCGACCCATCCGGCCTACAACCTCATGAAGATGCCTGGAAGCAAGGGCGCCCTCACCGTCAAGGGGGACGCCAAGGAGGGCCTGGCATCGCTTAAGCACGCCCTCAGGACACCGCGGCGGCGCAGCCCGCCAGTACGGGCACCCCCGAGGCCAAGGGGGCCGCACCAACCAAGAAGAATCAGCTGTTCACCCAAGACAAGGCGGAAACCAAGCAGGTACCGGTCAACGAGGACGGGTCCTCAGGAGCCACCTTTACCATAGGTGCCGGCCTCGACCCAAGCCAAGAGGAAGCATTGGTGAAGTTCTTACGCGCAAACAAGGAGATATTTGCATGGGAGCCCAATCAGCTGGTGGGGGTCCCGAGAGAGGTGATTCTGCATCACTTAAGGGTATGCCCCAACATGCGCCCTGTGAAGCAGCGGGCAAGACGGCAGTCCATGGAGAAGCAGGCCTTCATCGTCCAAGAAACCCGCAAGTTAGAGGCGGCGGGTGCCCGCGAGGTTCGGTACCCCGAATGGCTGGCAAACCCCGTCATTGTGCCGAAGAAGAGCGGGAAGGAGCGAATGTGCGTCGACTTCACCAACCTCAACAAGGCCTGCCCCCAGTGATGAGGACATCAATACAATTATTACACCCACAGTCCCTGCTGCTATACATACTGGACCAATTACTAGAGCTCGCGCACGCCAATTAAATTACCAGGTACTTTCGTTTCTTGCTAATGATTCTAATGTTCATGAGAATATGATGCTGCCTAAATTGGATACATTTGTTTTGCTTACAAATGAAGGGCCTAGCTTTGAGAAGGATGAACATTGGAGCAAGAACAAGCATGGAGATGATGGCATGCGCATGGGGAACAAGAACGGAGTTACAAGTGATGATTTCAGGACGTTGAAGCCACCATAATGCGTGCATGAAGCCTTGGACGAAATATACAAGATGCTACTTCATAACTTTCGTCCAGAGGCTATTCTAGGTGCTGCGTCACCTTATTATTGGGCCAGGCCCATGTAATTTCGAAATACATAAGTATAGGCTGTTTTTAGAGTCCGTATGTGTGGGGAAACAAGAGATAGGGTTGGTTTCGGACCCCTTCCTCAAGAGCCACGAAATTCCCCCCCCCCCTCTTCCTCCATATATACAGCCCTTAGGGCGTCGTTTAGACTTTGGGGTTTTGTTTAGATTAGAAGTTCGCCATAGCTGCAACTTCGCGTACTTCGTTTGTGTTCAGCGACCAGACAAAGGCGTCACAGAACCCCACCTTGATCAATAAAGCTTTCATCTTATATTCGCAATATCCAGATTGCAATCTCAGTTTCTTGCCTGTTCTTCGTTTGCTCGCAGGAAACAGACCCTCGTGGTCAGGTTGATCGTGCTCCGGCGTGGTCGATAACCTCTCGGAGTTGGTTTAGCGATTGCTAAGGCGCGACGTCCTCGCACGTTCGTAGTCGGATCGTCAAAGTCGACTTCCATCAAAGCGATATTCATCATCTCATCGAAAGACGGGACACCTTTGCCTCTATCAAGTGGTATCAGATTTCCAGGTTGCTCGGTGAGATTTTACAGTTTTTCATAGTTTAGATCGAGTCTGTTCTTCATACCTACAGTCCACGAAAAAGCCACAAAAAAAAATTAGGGTTAGTTCATCATATCCGAACCAATCTGAGCCTTTGCATAATCTTTTTAGGGTTTTTGCTTTGTTGAATTTGCGGTTGCATCGTCGTGTCAAGTTGCTGGTCTTAGAGTCTAGTCTTTTAGAGTTTCGAGTTCTGGTCATAAGTTGTCACGCCGCCGCCGCACCATCATCATCGCCTTGCCATCTACCACCATTGCTTATCCGCCACCGCTTTGAATCCGTATCCATATACCACCACCGCTGCCATATACTACCGCCATATATCCACCACCAATCCGAGTTCTTTTCATAGTCGGTTTGTTTTAGAGATCCATATATTTTCCGTTTCGTGTTTCCTTGCCTGAGTAGGTCTCGGAAAAAAAAAAAGAGTCTGGAGACCCCCGGGCAGTTTTTAGGCCAAAATTTCGGCAACCCAAAATATTTTTTCCCTATCCTATTTTTAGGCCCCGGGTAGTGTTTTGAGACACTCGCCATCATAGTGATTTTTTGTCGCACTTTAAAAAATAGTCAAAAAATTTTGTGCCCATCCTGTCAGTTTGACCTGGGAAGAGTTTTGAGACACTCGCCATTATAGTGATTTTTTCGCAAAAAAAAGAAAAAAAAGGAGCGCAAAAAAAAAGAGCGCAAAAAAAAAGAGCGAAAAAAAAATTCCTGAGTGTGCTTTTCCCTTGTTTACGTGCAGCGCCGTGATTTTGTTAGTGTTCTCGGCTCGCGTCTCTAGCACGGTCTAGCCTAGGACCAGCACAGTACCGTCGTTGAGCGTTTATTCAACTTTGCATCTCTGAATTGATTATTGCTTACCATTTTGCTACCATATTATAAGCCTTCCCAGCTCCACATAAGTCTACATCGTGCGTTTGACTCTCCCTGGTAATCGCTATATCCAAGCTTTGAGAGTTTTTGACTACAACGGTTGCCGATCACCACCTGCTGCTGGGTAAGAACTGGTAAGAATTTGAGATTCGCTTGAAGGTTTTGTGACACACCACCATCCCACCACTTCTAGTAGTCTGCAGGATCATATTCTTTTGTGTTTCTATTGCTGCTAACCATGGCAGGTTCACAAGCCGATGAGACTGATTGGGCGAACATGACGAACAAGGAGTTGCATGATAAATTTCAGCAAATGATGAGTGGCCAGGTGGGAGATGTGCTAAACAGATTTGAAGAGGCTATGGAGAAGATAGATGCCGTGGAGAAGTCGTTTGAGACAAAGCTGGATAACAAGTTTACTGAATTACTAAAGCGTCTTCCCCAACCACCACCTGCTGCACATGTCGCACCTCTACAACAACAACAACCACATCTCCAACGCCGCCTTCCAAATCAAGTGGGACGGGCACAGCGCGTTCCAATTGAGATTGGTCAAAATTCGGGTGCTGCTGTCCCTACTGTTGATGCTTCTTTGGCTCCTGCTCCTGCGGCGGCTGAGGAGGATGACGATTATGCGGGCGATTATGAGGATGAGGTTGATCAAAATCAGAACTACGTGCAGCCACCAGCACCACCACCAGCAGGTCGACCTCAGGTATATATTCGCAACGGTAGGCCGGCACCACCACCTCAGGTACGAGATCATGACCATCTCCCTAAACTGAAATTGAATATTCCACCATTTGAGGGTAGATATGTTCCTGATATATATCTTACTTGGGAGTTAGAAACTGAACAACGATTTACATGTTTACAATATACTGAGGAGAGACGTGTTCCTGCTGCTGTTTGTGCTTTCACTAGCTTTGCATGTGTTTGGTGGTCTGAACATTGTAGATTATATCCTGTTCCAGCTACTTGGGCTGCTTTGAAAACTGCTATGCGTACTCGTTGGGTTCCACCATATTATCAACGTGAATTACTTCAAAAATTGCAGCGTTTAAGACAAGGAAAAAATTCTGTAGAAGAATATTATCAGGAATTACAAACTGGCATGATTAGATGTGGTATTGTTGAGGAGAATGAAGCTATGCTTGCACGTTTTATGGGTGGATTAAATAAAGAGATTCAGACCATTCTAGAGTATAAGGATTATAATAATATCACTCGTTTATTCCATCTTGCTTGTAAAGCTGAACGTGAAGTGCAGGATCGACAGCCATTGGCGCGAACTAACTTTTCTGCAGGTCGACCTTCATCATGGACACCGCGTGCATCTTGTACTTCCACTTCACCATCACCTCCATCAGGTGCCACCTCCAGCCGTGATACAAGAAAGCAGGCACAACCACCACTCTCTGCCAAGAGCACACCTGCCGGGCCTGTGCAGAGCTCTTCTTCTTCCATGGCATCGACAGGGCACACAAGTGATATTATTTGTCGTCGTTGTAAGGGAAGAGGACATTTTGCGAGAGAATGCAAATCTCAGCGTGTCATGATTGCTACTGAGGATGGTGGGTATGAGTCCGTTAGTGACTATGATGAGGAGACTTTGGCTCTTATTACACGTGAAGAACATGGTGGAGATGATTCTGAAAATGAGACGCAATACATGGCTCCTGAAGACGCTGACAGGTATGAATGTTTAGTTGCTCAACGTGTTTTGAGTGTGCAGGTCACACAAGCAGAGCAAAATCAGAGGCATAATTTGTTCCATACAAAGGGAGTTGTGAAGGAACGTTCTGTTCGTGTCATCATAGATGGAGGGAGCTGTAACAACTTGGCTAGCATGGAGATGGTGGAGAAGCTATCTCTCACCACAAGACCACATCCACATCCTTACTACATCCAATGGTTCAACAACAGCGGCAAGGTTAAGGTAACACGTACTGTTCGTGTGCATTTTAGTATCTCTACATATGCTGATTATGTTGATTGTGATGTGGTACCCATGCAAGCATGTTCCTTATTACTAGGTAGACCATGGCAATTTGATAAAAATTCTGTACACCATGGTAGAAACAATCAGTATACTCTTGTTCATAAGGATAAAAATATTACTTTGCTTCCTATGACTCCTGATTCCATTTTGAAAGATGACATTAATAGAGCTAATAAAGCAAAACAGGAGAAAAATAAGAGTGAAAATCAGATTGTGGCAAAGGAATTTGAGCAACAAATGAAACCTAATAATAAACCATCTAGTGTTGTTTACTTGCCACAAAATCTGATATTGATGAACTAGATTTCAGCAAATCTGTTTGCTATGCTTTTGTGTGCAAAGAGGCATTATTTTCATTCGAGGACGTGCCTTCCTCTTTGCCCCCTGCTGTCACTCACATTTTGCAGGAGTTCGCTGACGTCTTCCCACAAGACGTGCCACCGGGATTACCACCTATTCGAGGGATTGAGCATCAAATTGACTTAATTCCCGGTGCATCGCTACCCAACCGTGCACCATACCGTACCAATCCAGAGGAGACGAAGGAGATTATGCGTCAAGTACAGGAGCTGCTCGACAAAGGTTATATACGCGAATCTCTTAGTCCTTGTGCTGTTCCTATTATACTCGTGCCTAAAAAGGATGGTACGTCGCGTATGTGTGTTGATTGTAGAGGCATTAATAATATTACTATTCGTTATCGTCATCCTATTCCTAGGCTCGATGATATGCTTGATGAATTGAGTGGCTCTACAATATTCTCCAAAGTTGATTTGCGTAGTGGATACCATCAAATTCGTATGAAATTGGGAGATGAATGGAAAACTGCATTTAAAACTATGTTTGGTTTATATGAGTGGTTAGTCATGCCTTTTGGGTTAACTAATGCACCTAGTACTTTCATGAGACTAATGAACGAAGTTTTACGTGCTTTCATTGGACGATTTGTGGTGGTCTATTTTGATGATATACTGATTTATAGCAAATCTTTGGAAGAACATTTGGAACATTTACGTGCTGTTTTTATTGCTCTACGCGATGCACGTTTGTTTGGTAACCTTGGGAAGTGCACCTTTTGCACCGACCGAGTATCTTTTCTTGGCTATGTTGTTACTCCACAGGGAATTGAAGTTGATAAAGCCAAGATTGAAGCTATTGAGAGTTGGCCGCAGCCCAAAACGGTCACACAAGTGCGGAGTTTTCTTGGACTCGCTGGTTTCTATAGGCGTTTTGTGAGAGATTTTAGCACCATTGCTGCACCTCTCAACGAGCTTACAAAGAAGGATGTGCCTTTTGTTTGGGGTACCGCACAGGAAGAAGCCTTCACGGTATTGAAAGATAAGTTGACACATGCTCCTTTACTCCAACTTCCTGATTTTAATAAGACTTTTGAGCTTGAATGTGATGCTAGTGGCATTGGATTAGGAGGTGTGTTATTACAAGATGGCAAACCTGTTGCATACTTTTCTGAAAAATTGAGTGGGCCTAGTCTGAATTATTCTACTTATGATAAAGAACTATATGCTCTTGTTCGGACTTTAGAAACATGGGAACATTATTTATGGCCCAAAGAATTTGTTATACATTCTGATCATGAATCTTTGAAACATATTAAAAGTCAAGCTAAACTGAATCGTAGACATGCTAAATGGGTTGAATTCATTGAAACTTTCCCTTATGTCATTAAACACAAGAAGGGTAAAGAAAATGTTATTGCTGATGCATTGTCTCGTCGCTATACTATGCTTTCACAACTTGACTTCAAAATATTTGGTTTGGAGACCATCAAAGATCAATATGTGCATGATGCTGATTTTAAAGATGTATTGCAGAATTGTAAAGAAGGAAGAACCTGGAACAAGTTTGTCGTTAATGATGGATTTGTGTTCCGTGCTAACAAGCTATGCATTCCAGCTAGCTCTCTTCGTCTTTTGTTGTTGCAGGAGGCGCATGGAGGAGGATTAATGGGACACTTTGGCGTGAAGAAGACGGAGGACGTACTTGCTACACATTTCTTTTGGCCAAAGATGAGACGGGATGTTGAGCGTTTCGTTGCTCGCTGCACTACATGTCAAAAAGCTAAGTCACGACTAAATCCTCATGGTTTATATATGCCTTTGCCTGTACCTTGTGTTCCTTGGGAGGATATATCTATGGACTTTGTTTTAGGTTTACCTCGAACAAAGAAGGGGAGGGATAGCATATTTGTTGTCGTGGATAGATTCTCGAAAATGGCGCACTTTATACCATGTCATAAAAGCGATGATGCTGTTAATGTTGCTGATTTGTTCTTTCGTGAAATTATTCGCTTGCATGGTGTGCCAAATACTATTGTTTCAGATCGTGATACTAAATTTCTTAGCCACTTTTGGAGATGTTTATGGGCTAAGTTGGGGACTAAACTGCTTTTTAGTACTACTTGTCACCCCCAAACTGATGGACAAACTTAAGTAGTCAATAGAACATTGTCTACTATGCTTAGGGCTGTTTTGAAGAATAATAAGAAAATGTGGGAAGACTGCTTGCCTCATATTGAGTTTGCTTATAATCGTTCATTGCATTCTACTACTAAGATGTGCCCTTTTGAAATTGTGTATGGTTTCCTACCTCGTGCACCTATTGATTTGTTGCCTCTTCCATCTTCGGAGAAGGTTAATTTTGATGCTAAACAACGTGCTGAATTGATCTTAAAAATGCATGAGTTAACTAAGGAAAACATTGAGCGTATGAATGCTAAATATAAACTTGCTGGAGATAAGGGTAGAAAACATGTTGTGTTTGCACCTGGAGATCTTGTTTGGTTACATTTGCGTAAGGATAGATTTCCTGATTTGCGCAAATCAAAGCTAATGCCACGTGCTGATGGTCCTTTTAAGGTGTTAGAGAAAATAAATGATAATGCATATAAACTTGAGCTGCCTGCAGATTTTGGGGTTAGTCCCACTTTTAATATTGCAGATTTGAAGCCTTATTTGGGTAAGGAAGATGAGCTTCCGTCAAGGACGACTTCATTTCAAGAAGGGGAGGATGATGAGGACATCAATACAATTATTACACCCACAGTCCCTGCTGCTATACATACTGGACCAATTACTAGAGCTCGCGCACGCCAATTAAATTACCAGGTACTTTCGTTTCTTGCTAATGATTCTAATGTTCATGAGAATATGATGCTGCCTAAATTGGATACATTTGTTTTGCTTACAAATGAAGGGCCTAGCTTTGAGAAGGATGAACATTGGAGCAAGAACAAGCATGGAGATGATGGCATGCGCATGGGGAACAAGAACGGAGTTACAAGTGATGATTTCAGGACGTTGAAGCCACCATAATGCGTGCATGAAGCCTTGGACGAAATATACAAGATGCTACTTCATAACTTTCGTCTAGAGGCTATTCTAGGTGCTGCGTCACCTTATTATTGGGCCAGGCCCATGTAATTTCGAAATACATAAGTATAGGCTGTTTTTAGAGTCCGTATGTGTGGGGAAACAAGAGATAGGGTTGGTTTCGGACCCCTTCCTCAAGGGCCACGAAATTCCCCCCCTCTTCCTCCATATATACAGCCCTTAGGGCGTCGTTTAGACTTTGGGGTTTTGTTTAGATTAGAAGTTCGCCATAGCTGCAACTTCGCGTACTTCGTTTGTGTTCAGCGACCAGACAAAGGCGTCACAGAACCCCACCTTGATCAATAAAGCTTTCATCTTATATTCGCAATATCCAGATTGCAATCTCAGTTTCTTGCCTGTTCTTCGTTTGCTCGCAGGAAACAGACCCTCGTGGTCAGGTTGATCGTGCTCCGGCGTGGTCGATAACCTCTCGGAGTTGGTTTAGCGATTGCTAAGGCGCGACGTCCTCGCACGTTCGTAGTCGGATCGTCAAAGTCGACTTCCATCAAAGCGATATTCATCATCTCATCGAAAGACGGGACACCTTTGCCTCTATCACCCAGGATCCGTTCCCGCTTCCACGCATCGACCAAATCGTCGACTCCACCGCCGAGTGCGACCTACTGTGCTTCCTGGATGCATTTTCAGGGTATCACCAGATCAAGATGGCGATAGAAGATGTAGAGAAGACAGCCTTCCTAACCCCGTGTGGGGTGTACTGCTACACCTGCATGCCTTTCGGACTGCGCAACGCGGGCGCAACCTTTCAGCGGTTGATGCACATCGCCTTAGGGTGGCAGCTCGAGAGAAACACGGAGGCCTACGTCGACGACATTGTGGTGAAGTCTCGGGAGGCAAGAACCTTGATCCAAGATCTGGAGGAGACCTTCGCGAGCCTGCGCCAGGTGAACTTGCGACTTAACCCAGAGAAGTGCGTGTTCGGTGTCCCTTCCGGCAAGCTGCTGGGATTCCTCGTGTCCCACAGAGGGATCGAGGCGAATCCGAAAAAGATCAAGGCCATTGAGGACATGAGGCCACCGCAGACCCTCAAGGAAATGCAGAAGCTGGCTGGTCGGGTAACTGCGTTGGGACGCTTCATCTCCAAGCTGGGAGAGCGCACCCTACCCTTCTTCAAGCTGATGAAGAAGAAGGGCCCATTCGAGTGGACCCCGGAGGCCGACCGAGCTTTTCAAGACCTCAAGAGATACCTGACCAGCCCTCCGGTGATGGTGGCGCCACGACCTCTCGAGCCTCTAGTACTCTATCTTGCCGCCACCCCGTACTCCGCCAGCGCAGCACTGGTGGCGGTTCGAGAGGAGCACCAAGCCAAGGGCGCGCCGTGCCAAGCTACGCCGCCAACCGGGATGACGCAAGATCAGGAAGGCGCAACAAGAGCCGTAGCGGCATCAAGAGAAGACCAAGCTCGGCAGGACGACATCGCCGAGATTCCCGCAAGCGATCAGGCGTCAGGAGTTCCACCACCTCAGGAGACGTCCCAGCTCCCGCAAGACACGAGCCTCACCAATGCGCCAGCCCTCGTCGAGCACCCGGTGTATATCGTCAGCACGGTGTTGCGGGACGCAAGGGCACGATACCCCATGCCCCAAAAGCTCCTTCTCGCGCTCTTGGTGGCCTCGCGCAAGTTGCGGCACTACTTCCAGGGCCACCCCATCAAGGTCGTCTCAGCCTACCCTTTGAAGAGAGTGCTCAGGAGCCCCAACTCTGCTGGAAGGGTCGCTGAGTGGAACATCGAGCTGCAGGCATTCCAGTTGGAGTTCAGCACTACCAGGGTCATCAAGGGAGCTGCACTTGCTGATTTCGTGGCAGAATGGACGGATGCCCCGATGCTAGAAGTAGGAGAGGACCGGTCCACCTCGCCGGGAAGTGAGGCGCCCGACGGCTGGGTCATGTATTTCGATGGGGCCTTCGCGCACCAGGGCGCGGGGGCTGGAGCAGTACTCGTCTCGCCCACTCAAGACAAGCTCTACTACGCTGTACAGCTCTGCTTCCAGCAGGGCGAGAAGGTCTCCAACAACATCGTAGAATACGAAGGCCTCATAGCTGGCCTGAAGGCCGCGACAGCTCTAGGGTGAAGCGCCTCACCGTTAGGGGCGACTCACAGCTCCTCGTCAACTTCTCCAACAAGATATACGAGTCGAAGGACGAGCACATGGAGGCATACCTGGCGGAGGTGCGCAAGATGGAGAAACAGTTCCTGGGCCTGGAGTTGCAGCACGTGCCCCGGGGCACCAACAAGGAAGCTGACGACATCGCCAAGAGGGCATCCAAGCGGCAGCCCCAAGAGCCCGGCGTCTTCGAGGAGCGGCTCTTCAAGCCGTCAGCAACACCACCACTTTCGAGAACAGCTCAGCCTCGGGAGGAGCTCCCGCAGCCGCCTGCCACAGGAGCCCTAGTCTGTGCCCCGACTTCGGGAGCACGCCTACTCTTGGCGCTCGAGCCCCAGGAGGGATGCTGGAGCAAGGAATTCAGGGAATATCTGATGCAAGGGGCGCTGCCGGAGAAGGAGGAGGACGCAGAGCGTGTGGCCCGGCAAGCCACGACATACTGCATCCAGGACGGTGAGTTGTATAGGAAGCGACCGAATGATGTTTCACTGCATTGCATTTCCAGAGACCAGGGGGAGGAGTTGCTAACTGACATACACGGTGGGGACTGCGGGCACCACTCGTCATCACGGACCCTCGTCGGCAAGGTATTCCGTAGCGGATTCTACTGGCCCACGGCGCTCAACGACGCGGCCAAGCTGGTGAAGTCCTGCAAAGCCTGCCAGTTCCACGCCAAGCAGATCCACCAGCCGGCTCAGGGCCTCCAGACCATCCCGCTCACGTGGCCATTCGCGGTCTGGGGGCTGGATATCTTGGGCCCGTTTCGTCGAGTACCAGGAGGCTACCGCTACCTCTACGTCGCCATCGACAAGTTCACCAAGTGAGCGGAAGTGGAAGCAGTCCGCACGATCCCAGCTGGCTCCGCAGTCAAGTTCATCAAGGGTCTCGTGAGCCACTTAGGGGTCCCCAACCGCATCATCTCCGACAACGGCTTGCAGTTCACTAGTAACCTCTTCAAAACATACTCTGCTAACCTTGGAACGCAGATCTGCTACGCTTCGGTGGTGCACCCCAGGAGCAATGGTCAGGCTGAACGCGCCAACGCAGAGGTCCTGAGGGGCCTCAAGACCAGGACCTTCAAGAAGAAGCTCGAGGCCTGTAGCAGGGGCTGGCATGACGAGCTCCAGTCTGTGCTGTGGTCCATCCACACAACCGCCACAAAGCCGACGGGCGAGATCCCGTTCTTCCTCGTCTACGGAGCCGAAGCGGTCCTCCGTCACGAAGCCAAGCATCGCTCCACACGGGTCCTGGCGTTTAATGAAATGCAGCAGGATGCCACGCGGGGGATGGACCTCGTGCTGGGGGAGGAACGTCGCCGCGAAGCTGCACTGAGGGCGGCAAGGTACCAGCAGGCGCTGCGGCGATACCACTGCCGCAACATCCGCTCCAGGACGCTCGAGGCGGGCGACCTCGTCCTGAGGCGGGTCCTCTCCAGGGAAAGGCCGCATAAGTTCTCACCCATGTGGGAGGGCCCGTTCAAGGTCGTCCATGTCTCCAGGCCTGGCGCCGTGCCTGGAGACACAGGACGGGGTGCCCGTCCAGAACGCTTGGAACATCCAGCACCTCCGGAAGTTCTACCCATGAAGCAAGGCCCAGTGCTTTTGAAGAAAGGCCCAGTGCCTGTGAAGAAGGCCCAGTGCCTGTGAAGAAAGGCCCAGTGCCTGTGAAGAAGGCCCGGTGCCTGTGAAGAATCGCCGCCCGTGACACTCTCACGTAATAATGAGTGGGGCTGTACACGCCCCGGAGTCTCAGGAGTGCCGCCCTCGGGCCTCGGGGGCTCCCTCCCACGTCTTAGTGGCAGCACTTAGCTCCGCGCTGGTGAGAAGACTTGAAGACTAGACTAGGTGCCGGACGCGGCTTTTCATTTGCTTTCCGTAGTTGGCTCCTCTTCTTTTAATCGAAGTTTGCTTCTGGTGTTCCTTGCTGATTTGGTTCCGTCGCCTTCTGCCGATGTTTCCGTCGCCTTTTGCCGATGTTTCCGTCGCCTTTTGCCGCTGTTTTCGACTTTAGTTCACCTGTGTTCTCTCTCTCGCATACCTCGCGAGGGGGCTAGGCAGGTGCCCCCGCGAGCGTTTTTCCTTCTATCTGCCTTCCGTCTGCTTTCTCGCGAGGCACCCTCATTCGAGCCCACAAGCTGGCGCATCTCTCCTAATCCGTGCCCCTCGGGTACCGCGATATGAAGCGCTGGATCTAGGCTTGGGTGAACGATAAGTCTCCTAGCGAGCTTCCTAACGAATTTTCTGCAGTTCCTGAGCGACCACTAAGTCAAGACGGGCACGAGGAAACAAGTGCTTCATGAAGAGGAGGCTGCCCCGAACACGCCAAGCTAAGTTATCTCTACACAAAATAACGACACAGCACGGAAACAACAAGCATAGCATAATGATTGAGGAATCATAGTTCGATACACGCCCCTCCGGGCCCATACTGGTTTCATTCTTGATGCAGGAAGGAAAAGAAGAACAAAACAAAAGCGGCGCTTGCCCCTGCAGCGGTCCACGGGGGCAGGCCCTTGGCGACGTCCCGAGCTTAGCCGGATCCCTCCTCGCGCTTCACGGAGGCGCGGCGATGAGACGACCCGCTACCACCTTCGAAGCGAGCGCGGCGGCGTGGCGGCTGGTCGTAGCCGCCGCCGCTGGAGCTGTCGCTGAGAGAAGAGCCACCGTAGCTGGACGAGGCATGGCCGGCGGGCTCGCCCTCGCCCTCGTCGCGGCTGTCGCCGAGGCCGAGCACCTCCTCGCCGTCGTTCACCTCGGGGCAGCACCCAGCGCAGCGACCATCTTCCCCAAACACCCTCACATAGAGGGTCGCATCACCGTCGTACTTGAAATGGAGGGTCCACCGCCTGCCCAGCCCCCACACGCGCGGGCGAACGTCTGCCAACCGCGGGCCAGAGCTATGTTGCCTACGTCGGAGACCTCGACCACATCCCAAGAAGCCCTGCTGCAGCAACCCTCTGCCTGCAGCCAGAGCCCACCTAGACCGGAGGCCGGCAGCTCGTCGGCAAAGAAGCGCGGAAGCTGAAGCCAGTTGCCGGCCGGATCCTCCGACCAGACAACGAACTCCGGCAGCACCTCAGCCGAGTGGAAACGCGGCTGGGGAGGCCGCGCAACCAAGGCACGTCTCCCTTCATCGACAGGGCTGCCGCAACCGGAGCGACCCCTGCCACGCGCAGCGGCGCCATCCCGGGAGCGAGGGGCCGCGGTGGGGGTCATGGTGTGCTTACGGGGACGACCGCGTCCATGCTTGGGCACAGGGGAGCCGGGCCCCTCGCGGGGGGCCTTCCCCTTCTCCGCGGCAGAGAACCTCTTCGACGGCGCCATTGTTGCTAACAGAGGAGCAAGGAGGAAGAAGCAAGCGGACTGGGAAGAGATGGGCGACGGGGCCTTTGCCCCCCTCCCCATTTATAGCAGGAGAAGGCCAACCGGCGCCTCCCACGATCACATGTAATGATGGTTTTCCCTTGCATGTCCCAGGGACTTGTCAAGTCGGGCAGTTGTCGAGGTAGCGTGGGGAAGCGGAGACGCCCACGTCCAATCAACCGCCACGCGTCGACCAAGGCCGCAGGCTTTTGGGGCCCGCGGCGCTCCAAACTTGACCTTTGGCTTCGCCTCGAAGGCAAGCCCGAGCGCGCCTTGGGCCCGGGGGCTACTGTCGGCGTTCTGGGAACGGGGGTCCCCAGACTTGCCTACCTGCGGCCCACGACGTGGCTGTGCTAGCAGGCCTGTACGGCCCATCTTCATCAACAAGGCATCCAAGACCCTCGCGAGGGGCCAAGCCTCGCGAGGCGGACGACACAAGACTTTCTCAGGAGCAGCCTCACCAGGTTGGCTCGCGAGGGGCGGAGAGATCAAGGCAAGGCAAACCTCGTGAGGTTCTCGTGACGTGAGCCATGACAATCGAGACCACGCGGGCGCTAGCGCGCGCAGTGTCCTTATTTCCCCTTTGGTGCTAAGGAAGCAGGCGCAGGTGCAGAGTACCGAGGCGTCAAGCAAAGGTTTCCATATCGGTGCAACGAGACCAAGACCAGCAGGACGGCAAGACAGAGGTCACTATGGAGCCCAAGGCGGCGTCACCACCAGAGCCTTTTGCAGGCGAAGACCGCTTTTGTTAGGATAAGCTGTACTAGTTGTCCCCTTTCAAATTGGCCGTTGTTGGCTCCCTTCCCGCTCAATATTTGGGAAGAGGACCAGGGCCTATATAAGTAGAACCAGCCACCACCATAGGGGACACCGAGTTCAGAGCTCGCAAGCAAGCCCGAGCTGAGCGAATCCACACACACAAGTTCGCCAAGCACAAGAACACCTCAACCTCAGGAGGCTGTTCTTCCCCTTGTACTGTTCATCATCAACCCGAGAGGCAATCCACCACCACCACACTGGAGTAGGGTATTACACCACAACGATGGCCCAAACCAGTATAAATCTTGTTCCTCTTGTGTTGTGAGTTTGTTGAGTTCGTCTTCGAGATCTTAGCAAGCTAGGGCGTGGATCAGTAGGGGGGAAAGAACTTCGCACGCACCCCAGAGTTCGAACCTTAAGGGTTTTGCCGGAACCCATGATCCGACAGTCACCTTCGGACAGCGCGACAACTACTGCACCGAGCTCATTGACTTTGACGTTGCTCGCATCCGTCTGTCGTACAATGCCATCTTCGGGTATCCGGCCCTGGCCAAGTTCATGGAAGTGACCCACCACGGCTACAACATCCTCAAGATGCCAGGAAGCGGCGGGATCATCACAGTCCCCTACGAAGAAAGAGATGCGGTGTGCTCCCTCGAGCGCGCCTTCCAAGCTGCAGCAATCGAAGACCCTGACAGCAAGGGTGATGAGGACATGACTACCTTGGATACGACCAAAAATATTGCATACATGCATATTTGCCAGGTGATTTCTAGTGCAAACTATTCAATAATCTATTTATGTTATCCAGAACAAAAATACTTCACACACTTTTGTGTTTTGTCTAATTGCAGGTGTATGGGACATTTGTACAATCCACATATGAAGATAAGGCAAAAGGAGAAGTTTAGGTTCTGTTCAAAAAGTCCTCTCACGTCACTTTTGGGCCAAGAGAAGATAGAGTCCAAGTCTCTCACGTTCTGGATTCAGATTCGGACTGCACAGACATACCTGACTCAAAACACCAACAACTTTTTCATACGGACTCCGAATTGGGTGATTCTTTTTTTGTTGGAAACTAGATTTCGTGCTCTTTCCAACCCAATTGGATTCACCTTTAAATTCGTCCGGAGCATTGAGTTATGGTCGAAACAATCTGACGTTGCACCAGAATCCGAGTCAAACTACAAGTCCAAAGGTGTTGCATCACCTCCACTTGGGCCCATGAGCCTTGTACGACCTAGGGTTGGTTTTAGGCTGCCTTGGGACGTCCTCCCACCTCCTTGGCCGCCACCCCTTGCTCCTATATAAGTAGATCCATCTAGTAGCTTTTTCCTTGGGATTTGTTTAGTTAAAAGTTAGCCATTGCAACTTCGTGTACTTCGTTTGTGTCCAACGACCAGACCAAGACCGCTTACGGATCCCCACCATTATCAATACTTCATATATATTCGCAATATTCAGATTGCTTTATCATATTCTTGCTCGTTCTTCGATTGCTTGCAGGAATAGACCTTCGTGGTCAAGCTGATCGTGCTTCCGGCATCGTCAGTAACCTCAGGAGATTGGTTTAGCGATTGCTAAGGCGCAACGTCGTGCACGTTTGTAGTCGGATCGTCAAAGTCGTCTCCACCAAATCGATAGTTATCATCTCATCGAAAGATCGGGACACCTTTGCCTCTATCAAGTGGTATCAGTTTTCAGGTTGCTCGGTGAGAATTTCCAGTTTCCCCTAGATTAGATTTATTTTCTTACCTATTGTCCAAGAAAAAGCCACAAAAAAGTTAGATCTATTCATCCTTTTGTCCAAGCCAGTCTGAGCCTTTGCAATTTTCTATTCATTGTTTGCATTATTGAATTATCGGTTGCATCGTCGTGTCGAGTTGCTGGTCTTAGGGTCTAGTTCGTTTAGAGTTTCGAGTTCTGTTCACATTAGTCACGTCGCCGCTGCATCGTTATCCCTTCTGCTGTCCACCACACCATCCATCAAATTCCACCATGTGCTACCCATAGTTCATTGTCACAATCATAGTTGAGGTCGTTCACATCTTCGCTTGATCCAATCTGCATCTTATCTAGTTTGTCTTGGAAAGAGGGAGAGAAAAAAAAGATAGAGAAAAAAAAAGAGAAAAAAAAGAAAAAGAAGTCAGAAAAAAAGAGAAAGAAAAAAAAGTGTGAGGAAAAAAAGAGAGAAGAAAAAAAACAAAATTCGGATCTATCTAGACTCAATCTCGTAGTTGAATTCGGATTGGAATCTGTTTTGTGCACTGTTTAGTAAAACAGGCATACCTTCCTCATACGAAGTCCGTTTTGAGTCCGCGAGTACTCAAATGAAAGCTAGCGACGAGCCGCATCTAAATAGTTGCAGAGACTAGTTCAATATTTGACACCTCAAAATCGTCTTCTAAATAGGTCTTTTTGCCCTCCGAAGTTCGCGGACACAGCTTATTCCAGTTTTTCAAGCCAGTTTCAGAATTCTTTCACTCCTCATATCAACTCGGAATTGAGTGATTCTTTTTGCATTGGAAAGCTTGAGTTAGTAGCATTCTTTGAAAAAAATTATCAGAAAATTGGCACAAACTTTTCAAGAGGAAAGTTGGAGAGAGTTGTTGTATATCCTGCTTGGCAGTTGTTTTTCATCATTATCTTTACTGCCGTTGTGATCTTCACTTATATCTTGCTGTCCAGAGCTACTTAGTATCCTTCATTGATGCTAGTTGTGCTACGCCGTGACCTCATTAGTGTTCTAGGCTCGCGTCTCTAGTCCTGTCTAGCCTAGGACCAGCACAGTACCGTCGTTGAGCGTTTATTCAACATTGCATCTCTGAATTGATTATTGCTAATATTTTGCTACCATATATAGCCAACCTAGCTCCACATATTTCTACACCGTGTATACGTACGTTCCCCTGGCAATCGCTTTACTCAATCTTTTGAGTTATTTGACACCGCTGGTTGCCTGTCACCACCTGCTGCTTGGTAAGAACTTGTAAGATATTGATATTTGCTTTACTGTGAGCGCTTTACCACCACATCCTAGTAGTTCATAGGAACATTATTCTTGAATTTTGTTTCTTGTTTCTACTAATCATGACAGGATCTAGAGTCAATTCATGGGGTTTGTCGATCGTGGGAGATGTGCCATCACCTATGCAAATACCACAACCGTCACGAGAGGTGCACAAACATCCAAATGCACATGATCAGGTTAATGTTTCTATACCACCATTTAATGGCCGTTTTAGACCTGCTTTATATATTGAATGGGAGTTTGACCTAAATAATATATTTGCTTCCAATAATTTTGATGTACGTAAAAAAGTTAAGGTTGCGGTTGGTTCTTTCACTGGTTATGCTGTAGTTTGGTGGAGTGAATATTGTCGATTACACCCTAATGATATACCTACTACTTGGGATGATTTGAAACTTGCCATGCGACATACATTCGTTCCCGCTTATTATACTCGTGACATGATTACAAAGTTGCAACATTTAAAACAAGGTAGTGACACCGTAACGAAATATTATGATACTTTACAAACTACCTTGCTGCATTCCTCTTTAGAAGAAAGTGAACAAGATTTTATGGATAGATTTTGGGGAGGATTAAATCGTGACATTCAGGAGATACTAATACATGAAGAGTGTTATCCTATGGACCATTTGTTTCATCTTGCTTGCAAAGCTGAACAGGAAATAAAACGACGTGTTGCGCACAAGGAGAACAAGCGCGAGATGCACATTCCAAGAGTTGATACGGTTGTCCCTTCAACTACTAAGCATACTATGACAACCACATCCGTTGTTGTGAGGACTACATCACCTCCACCATGTGACACATCATCACCGAGAGTGCCTACCTCATCTGAGTTGATCATAAGAGGTAATGACAAAGGTACTAATCTTCCACTTCCACATGAGTATGATGAATGTCTTGTCAATTTAAGTGCACCATGCGGTGAGCTACCCACTACTTTGATCACACCAGCTACCTTAGAGGACTATGTTGATGATTTGACTTTGCCATGTGATCAAACAATTTTGAGTGAGCCCATTGAATTAACTATCGATGCAAAAGAATCAAGTGAATCAGAGAATAAATCAGATTTGGATCAAATATGTTTGAAAATAATTGTGCCAATGTTTAATCATTTTGATATGACCTCTAATCTTGGTGATGGTTCATCAATGTTGGGATGGTTTAATGATGAATATTGTCAATCTTTTCATATGAATAAGAGCTTCACTTATATGTGCAAACTGAGTTGCAATACTTTCATGCCTTCTACTTCTTGTGATAATATTTTGGCTTTATATTTTATTAACTATGAAAGTTACTCATGTATACATGTGTCATATGTGCAAAATCCACGGGAAGTAAAAATGGATGACATATACATATACAACATGTACACCTTGTCTCTTTTGTTAGCCACATTTCAGATTAAGCAACGCCGAGGACGGCTTTGTTTTCAAGAAGGGGAGGCTGATGAGGACATGACTACCTTGGATACGACCAAAAATATTGCATACATGCATATTTGCCAGGTGATTTCTAGTGCAAACTATTCAATAATCTATTTATGTTATCCAGAACAAAAATACTTCACACACTTTTGTGTTTTGTCTAATTGCAGGTGTATGGGACATTTGTACAATCCACATATGAAGATAAGGCAAAAGGAGAAGTTTAGGTTCTATTCAAAAAGTCCTCTCACGTCACTTTTGGGCCAAGAGAAGATAGAGTCCAAGTCTCTCACGTTCTGGATTTAGATTCGGACTGCACAGACATACCTGACTCAAAACACCAACAACTTTTTCATACGGACTCCGAATTGGGTGATTCTTTTTTTGTTGGAAACTAGATTTCGTGCTCTTTCCAACCCAATTGGATTCACCTTTAAATTCGTCCGGAGCATTGAGTTATGGTCGAAACAATCTGACGTTGCACCAGAATCCGAGTCAAGCTACAAGTCCAAAGGTGTTGCATCACCTCCACTTGGGCCCATGAGCCTTGTACGACCTAGGGTTGGTTTTAGGCTGCCTTGGGACGTCCTCCCACCTCCTTGGCCGCCACCCCTTGCTCCTATATAAGTAGATCCATCTAGTAGCTTTTTCCTTGGGATTTGTTTAGTTAAAAGTTAGCCATTGCAACTTCGTGTACTTCGTTTGTGTCCAACGACCAGACCAAGACCGCTTACGGATCCCCACCATTATCAATACTTCATATATATTCGCAATATTCAGATTGCTTTATCATATTCTTGCTCGTTCTTCGATTGCTTGCAGGAATAGACCTTCGTGGTCAAGCTGATCGTGCTTCCGGCATCGTCAGTAACCTCAGGAGATTGGTTTAGCGATTGCTAAGGCGCAACGTCGTGCACGTTTGTAGTCGGATCGTCAAAGTCGTCTCCACCAAATCGATAGTTATCATCTCATCGAAAGATCGGGACACCTTTGCCTCTATCAAAGGGCGACTACCCTCCTGAAGCCACCCCCAAGAAGAAGAAGCAACTACTCCCCACAGGGCCTCAGGGGAGCGACGCCTCTAGCGGTGCCACATCAGGATCAGCGCCCGCGCCTGGGGCGCCTCCCTCCCTCGCATAGGAAGGCGCGCCCGGCGCCGGGTAGGGCTCAGGGGCTCTCTTCTGGAGGGCCTCAGACCTAGCCCACATCACGAGGGAGGCGCTCGGGCACCACGTGGAGGCGTGCTTCGCGGCACATTTCCCTCAGGAAGACACCAGGCGAGGAGCGCCCGGCGCTTAGGAGTTCATCGCCAAGACCACTCAGGAGCTGCAGGATGCAAGGGCCATGCGCGGCGATCGCCGCCCACGTGGTGCGGCTCCCCATTCAGGCGAGGATGGCGGGCTGCGCGTCTGCATCGACATCCCAGGGCTCAACAGGGCCGCATCTCAGGAGCGCTTCTGGCCTTCACGCGTGGGACGTTGCGAGGGCCCACCTCACAGCTATGTTCGCATGCCATTCGGCCTGCCGAGCATGGCGGCCGCCTTGCAGCGCAACCTTCGGAGTGTCCTGGCGACCCAGGAGGCCAGGCATCACGCGGTCCTGGCGGAGATGGAGACGGTCCTCAAGGAACCGCCAGGACCCCCAGAGCCTCCCGAGGCTCAGGGCCCCTATGGCTCATGAGGAGCAACCCCTTCGCCACACATCTTCAGCTACCCCAACATCCCTTCGACAACAGAACCAGGTGACATTTTCCAAGTTTATTTAGCTGGGAGCGCCCCTCGGGCTACATCATTCCCAGGCCGCGTGGGCCTGTCCCTGCGGCATGTACCCTTTTACGTCTTTAGCTTACACTGCTGGGGGTGCCCCTCGGGCTGCATCATCCACAGGCCGCTCGGGTCCGACCCAGTGGCATGTATCGTTTTTGCATTTACCTAAGCTAGTTCCCTTTCCATGGTTATTACTTGCTTGATTATCACCCACCACGGGAGCCGCGTGCCGACCGTCTTTCTTCAGGATCCTTTGCATAAGAAGGCTAGGCACGGCGTCTGTACTCGGGTCTGTCCCTGCAGCGTCATAAATCCAACGGCTGAGCCCTGTCTGGCGGGCCGGGCCCGTTAACGTCACCTCCTCGGGTCGTTGGTGCTTGGCCTTCTCATGCGATAACCTCAGGAGATTTATTCGGCGCAGGTTGCCTAACCATCTCGCAGGACCACCGCAGTCAACAAGAACCAATAGCAGGCGCAACCCGCCTTGAGGTAGGGCCTCGTGAGTCCCGCGCTGGCTCACGAGTGCTCAGACACACCTCGTCTGGCCCTGCCGTGCAAGCCACATGTCAGTGCGGGGCTGTACACGCCCCGGGGGCTCCACTCAGAGGGAGCCCTCACCCACACGCCAGCGGAAGCACCATGCTCCGCGCTGGCAGTCGACACGGCCGAGGAGCGGTTATGCCCGTGCAAGTGCGGAAGCGCTATGCTCCGCGCCGGTGATAAACAACTGAGGGCGGCCCCATGGCCGTATCAACCTCAGGGAGCCCTTGAGCTCAGTGTCTGGCCTCATCGCAACACCTCCCCTCGGGAGAGTCGCGCGAGGGGGCTGGGCACGGGGGCTATGCTCGGGTCACGCCCAAGCGTACACCACCCCGCCAGGTCCCTCGGGCCTGGTCATCGTGCGCCCTCCCTAGCGGAGCCTCGACGAGGGAAAGGTATGAAGGTTGCTTGAGCGTCAAGGGGGACTCCTGAGCATCGCGACTCAGGAGCCTAACTGGCCATGTAGCCCCTCACCCCTTGGTCTCGTCCTGGTGATCCGGATGACCCAACGGCGGCTGAGGTATGCGCGGGGTCGGGCCCTGCCGACGTAGAACACTAGACCTATTCCTGCGTCTCCTTTCTGTAAGCTGTTTGCACGTCAAGGGGGACTCCAGAGCATCGTGACTCAGGAGCCTAACTGGCCACGTAGCCCCTCACCCGTTGGTCTCGTCCTGGTGATCCGGAGGACCCAACGGCGGCTGAGGTATGCGCGGGGTCGGGCCCTGCCGACGTAGAACGTAAAGCAAATGGGAAGGAAATCGCAAAATCTCAAGCAAATATTACAAGACATATTGTTCTCCCAATACCAACGCAAGTTTAAACGCCTCCACGAGGGATGGTACATATTGCAGGAGCTAAATAGGAAAGGAGCCGCCAGCAAGTCATCTCGTCATCCCCGGACGCTGCCGTCGCCCGCAAGGGATGCTTCTTCCATAGCGGCGTTGCCCTCACCTGCACCACCCGCCGGAGTTGCAGGATCAGCAGCACCGCCAGTTGAGGACGCGGGATCGAAGGCGCGGAACCTCTTCAGCAGGGCCTCCACCTGACCCTTCACGGCTTCGGCAGCAGCTGCGCAGTGCTCGGCATCCACAGGCTCCAGCAGCTCGTCAAGGTGGGCGGCAGGATCGCGAAGATGGAGGTGGCTGAAGACGCGCGTCAACGTGGCTGAGGAAAGAATGCGGGCTTCTACCTCTGCCATGGGGCCGATACCGCTCATGACTTCCTCAAGCGCCTCAACCAGATAAGGAAGCAGCTGGGTGGGGCCCTCATTGTCGGTAGCCAGCAGCTCCTCCAAGCCTTTCTCGTAGAGTGACCGCAGCGCCGCGCGAGACCTTTCCTCGAGAGACTTGAAGGCCACGTGGTCTTCGGCCAGGATCTTCACCTTGGCTTCCAGCTCGGCCTTCCCTGCCTCCACTTTCTGCTCCAGCTTCTCTAGCCGGCTGCGCTCCAAAGCCTGGGCCTTCGCCAGCTACTCTAGCTCGGCTTCGCGGCCCTTGACGGCGTCCTCCCGGGCCTTCATCTTCTCCTCCTCCGCCTTGCGACCACGAGCTTCTTCCACACGCTTGTTGCGCACGGTCTTCAGTTCGGCCTCCAGCACCCGGCAGCGATCCTGAGCGGCCCTGGCATCTTTCAGCGTCGTCTCACGAGCGGCCGCGGCCTGAGCGGTGGCCTGCTTGTCCTTCTCGGAGGTTGCTGCCGCCGGGCTCAGCGCCGCCCGAACGGACACGTCTGAGTGAAGCCAGCCAGAGACCAGCTCCAGGCGCCTGGCTACCAGGCGGGGGTCGGCGCCCTGAAGATCTTCTCGTAGCAGGGTCATCGCAGAAAGAGCGCGCTCCAGGACGTCAGAGGAGGCAGAAGGATCCGGTGTCAGCAGTGTGGCAGGAGGAGGAGGAAGCAGCATCGCCACCATGGCCTGGGAGGCTGGGGGCTCCTGAGCTTCGGGGACCCCAGCAACCAAGCCAGACGCCGGCAGCTCTGGAGCCAGCGGGGCTACGGGGGTGCCTCGTCCGGAGGGCGCTCCTTCAAGCCTCGTGAGGGCGATCGGGCCGGGGAAGCGCGAGCATCTCCACTGCCCTTCCCTGCAGAGGAGGGTGCGGCCGCTGCAGGCTTTTTGGTCCCGAGCAGTACCGTCGTGTCCTCCTTCCTCCTCTTCGCCATGGGCGTCGGCCTAGTCAAGCATCAAGAATCAGCAGCTGAAGCAGGAACAAGGCAAGACAAGAATACATACTAGTCCACCGTGTCGTAGTCCCTCTGCTTCCTGAGCTTGAAGCCTGAGAGCCTCATAGCCTGAGGCGCGGGCGCAAGGGCTCTAGGCGCAGAAGAGGGGGCAGCAGGCAAGTTGGAAGCAGCTTCAGGCAGCGTCAGAACAGGGGCATCGTCTCGGGAGACCAGCGTCGACCTTCCTCTCGTCGGAATCTCGACCGGTGACCTCCTTCGAGGACTGACCTTGGAGCTCGAGGAGCCCCTGCAGTGCGCAACTCCCCCCTTTCCAGGGGGACATCGGCCTCGTCATCACCATCAGGCAGGGTGCGGAGGATGTCGGCCTTGCGCAAGGGGGAGGTCTCCCCCGCCCCTTCGCGGGTCGCCTCCGAGTCCTGCTCCTCCTCCTCCTCTTCTTCCTCCTCTCCGTCCTCGTGAGACTCGTCGGAAGACGCGACCACCGGAGTTGTCGCCAACGGGACGTTTGTGGGCGCAGGCAGCATGAGCCCGCGCTCGTCGAAGACGGGCATGGAGGCGGCAGCCTCCGCCCTGTCTGGGCGGCGAAACAAGGGAACGAAGGAGTCCGGCGGGTACCCTTGGTCATCCCCGACCAAGGAACGGAGAGCCGAGCGCAACTCATCGGCGAAAAGGGCCTCCGTTCATAGGCGGAGGCCGTCCCCTTCGTCTCCAAGCTTCCACAAGGGGCACGTGCATGACTCAACAGGAGCCACGCGCTGTGCCATGAACTCCTTGACGATCATGGCCCCCGTCAGCTTCGCCGCCTTTGAATCGCCAGGCCTCAGATCGGCGGCCATCCTTTCCAGCGCCGGCGCCGCTCGGGGGCTGGTGAGCTTCGCGCGAATCCACCCCTCCTGGGACACGGGCATCCCCATCGGCAGCACCAGACGGGGGTGAGAACACTTGGCGTCCATCAAGACCCACTTGCTCCTGAAGCCCTCAGCCTTTTTCCCGGCTGTCGAGATGGCGTTGGTCTTGTTGGCCGCGACGAAGCCAACGCACCCTAAGCAGGGGCCCTCCTTAAGCTGAAGGAAGAAGAAGTGGCGCAGCAGCGCCACGGACGGCATCACTCCGACGTATGGCTCGCAGTAGAAGGCGAAGATCGATAGGAGGAGGACGGAGTTGGGATGAAGATGGAGGGCGTGGATCTTGTGGTGGCTAAGGACGGAGTAGAAGAAGTCGGAGAAGGGGGGAAGCAACCTGGCAACGATGCTGCTCATAAAGAAGGGGTAGAAGGTGCTGTTTGAAGCCTCCGGATTGGCGGAGCCTACCCGGACCGCAGTCTTCCTCTTCTCGTCACCCTCCGCCATCATCAGGAGCACGGTGGTGAGGTTCTTCTCCGAAACGCTCGGCGGGTCGAGCACGGGTTCGTACCAGGATGGCAGAGGAGTGGCACGAGCCTTCTTGGGCGCCATTGGTGGCAAGCTTGGAGAGGGATTCAAGCGGATCTGGAGTCTCTGGAAGAGAAGGGCAAGAAAGGAGATGATGAGGACATCAATACAATTATTACACCCACAGTCCCTGCTGCTATACATACTGGACCAATTACTAGAGCTCGCGCACGCCAATTAAATTACCAGGTACTTTCGTTTCTTGCTAATGATTCTAATGTTCATGAGAATATGATGCTGCCTAAATTGGATACATTTGTTTTGCTTACAAATGAAGGGCCTAGCTTTGAGAAGGATGAACATTGGAGCAAGAACAAGCATGGAGATGATGGCATGCGCATGGGGAACAAGAACGGAGTTACAAGTGATGATTTCAGGACGTTGAAGCCACCATAATGCGTGCATGAAGCCTTGGACGAAATATACAAGATGCTACTTCATAACTTTCGTCCAGAGGCTATTCTAGGTGCTGCGTCACCTTATTATTGGGCCAGGCCCATGTAATTTCGAAATACATAAGTATAGGCTGTTTTTAGAGTCCGTATGTGTGGGGAAACAAGAGATAGGGTTGGTTTCGGACCCCTTCCTCAAGGGCCACGAAATTCCCCCCCTCTTCCTCCATATATACAGCCCTTAGGGCGTCGTTTAGACTTTGGGGTTTTGTTTAGATTAAAAGTTCGCCATAGCTGCAACTTCGCGTACTTCGTTTGTGTTCAGCGACCAGACAAAGGCGTCACAGAACCCCACCTTGATCAATAAAGCTTTCATCTTATATTCGCAATATCCAGATTGCAATCTCAGTTTCTTGCCTGTTCTTCGTTTGCTCGCAGGAAACAGACCCTCGTGGTCAGGTTGATCGTGCTCCGGCGTGGTCGATAACCTCTCGGAGTTGGTTTAGCGATTGCTAAGGCGCGACGTCCTCGCACGTTCGTAGTCGGATCGTCAAAGTCGACTTCCATCAAAGCGATATTCATCATCTCATCGAAAGACGGGACACCTTTGCCTCTATCAGTAACACGTACTGTTCGTGTGCATTTTAGTATCTCTACATATGCTGATTATGTTGATTGTGATGTGGTACCCATGCAAGCATGTTCCTTATTACTTGGTAGACCATGGCAATTTGATAAAAATTCTGTACACCATGGTAGAAACAATCAGTATACTCTTGTTCATAAGGATAAAAATATTACTTTGCTTCCTATGACTCCTGATTCCATTTTGAAAGATGACATTAATAGAGCTAATAAAGCAAAACAGGAGAAAAATAAGAGTGAAAATCAGATTGTGGCAAAGGAATTTGAGCAACAAATGAAACCTAATAATAAACCATCTAGTGTTGTTTCTGAAATTAAATTGAAAAGTGCATGTTTACTTGCCACAAAATCTGATATTGATGAACTAGATTTCAGCAAATCTGTTTGCTATGCTTTTGTGTGCAAAGAGGCATTATTTTCATTCGAGGACGTGCCTTCCTCTTTGCCCCCTGCTGTCACTAACATTTTGCAGGAGTTCGCTGACGTCTTCCCACAAGACGTGCCACCGGGATTACCACCTATTTGAGGGATTGAGCATCAAATTGACTTAATTCCCGGTGCATCGCTACCCAACCGTGCACCATACCGTACCAATCCAGAGGAGACGAAGGAGATTATGCGTCAAGTACAGGAGCTGCTCGACAAAGGTTATATACGCGAATCTCTTAGTCCTTGTGCTGTTCCTATTATACTCGTGCCTAAAAAGGATCGTACGTCGCGTATGTGTGTTGATTGTAGAGGCATTAATAATATTACTATTCGTTATCGTCATCCTATTCCTAGGCTAGATGATATGCTTGATGAATTGAGTGGCTCTACAATATTCTCCAAAGTTGATTTGCGTAGTGGATACCATCAAATTCGTATGAAATTGGGAGATGAATGGAAAACTGCATTTAAAACTAAGTTTGGTTTATATGAGTGGTTAGTCATGCCTTTTGGGTTAACTAATGCACCTAGTACTTTCATGAGACTAATGAACGAAGTTTTACGTGCTTTCATTGGACGATTTGTGGTAGTCTATTTTGATGATATACTGATTTATAGTAAATCTTTGGAAGAACATTTGGAACATTTACGTGCTGTTTTTATTGCTCTACGTGATGCACGTTTGTTTGGTAACCTTGGGAAGTGCACCTTTTGCACCGACCGAGTATCTTTTCTTGGCTATGTTGTTACTCCACAGGGAATTGAAGTTGATAAAGCCAAGATTGAAGCTATTGAGAGTTGGCCGCAGCCCAAAACGGTCACACAAGTGCGGAGTTTTCTTGGACTCGCTGGTTTCTATAGGCGTTTTGTGAGAGATTTTAGCACCATTGCTGCACCTCTCAACGAGCTTACAAAGAAGGATGTGCCTTTTGTTTGGGGTACCGCACAGGAAGAAGCCTTCACGGTATTGAAAGATAAGTTGACACATGCTCCTTTACTCCAACTTCCTGATTTTAATAAGACTTTTGAGCTTGAATGTGATGCTAGTGGCATTGGATTAGGAGGTGTGTTATTACAAGATGGCAAACCTGTTGCATACTTTTCTGAAAAATTGAGTGGGCCTAGTCTGAATTATTCTACTTATGATAAAGAACTATATGCTCTTGTTCGGACTTTAGAAACATGGCGACATTATTTATGGCCCAAAGAATTTGTTATACATTCTGATCATGAATCTTTGAAACATATTAAAAGTCAAGCTAAACTGAATCGTAGACATGCTAAATGGGTTGAATTCATTGAAACTTTCCCTTATGTCATTAAACACAAGAAGGGTAAAGAAAATGTTATTGCTGATGCATTGTCTCGTCGCTATACTATGCTTTCACAACTTGACTTCAAAATATTTGGTTTGGAGACCATCAAAGATCAATATGTGCATGATGCTGATTTTAAAGATGTATTGCAGAATTGTAAAGAAGGAAGAACCTGGAACAAGTTTGTCGTTAATGATGGATTTGTGTTCCGTGCTAACAAGCTATGCATTCCAGCTAGCTCTCTTCGTCTTTTGTTGTTGCAGGAGGCGCATGGAGGAGGATTAATGGGACACTTTGGCGTGAAGAAGACGGAGGACGTACTTGCTACACATTTCTTTTGGACAAAGATGAGACGGGATGTTGAGCGTTTTGTTGCTCGCTGCACTACATGTCAAAAAGCTAAGTCACGACTCAATCCTCATGGTTTATATATGCCTTTGCCTGTACCTAGTGTTCCTTGGGAGGATATATCTATGGACTTTGTTTTAGGTTTACCTCGAACAAAGAAGGGGAGGGATAGCATATTTGTTGTCGTGGATAGATTCTCGAAAATGGCGCACTTTATACCATGTCATAAAAGCGATGATGCTGTTAATGTTGTTGATTTGTTCTTTCGTGAAATTATTCGCTTGCATGGTGTGCCAAATACTATTGTTTCAGATCGTGATACTAAATTTCTTAGCCACTTTTGGAGATGTTTATGGGCTAAGTTGGGGACTAAACTGCTTTTTAGTACTACTTGTCACCCCCAAACTGATGGACAAACTGAAGTAGTCAATAGAACATTGTCTACTATGCTTAGGGCTGTTTTGAAGAATAATAAGAAAATGTGGGAAGACTGCTTGCCTCATATTGAGTTTGCTTATAATCGTTCATTGCATTCTACTACTAAGATGTGCCCTTTTGAAATTGTGTATGGTTTCCTACCTCGTGCACCTATTGATTTGTTGCCTCTTCCATCTTCGGAGAAGGTTAATTTTGATGCTAAACAACGTGCTGAATTGATCTTAAAAATGCATGAGTTAACTAAGGAAAACATTGCGCGTATGAATGCTAAATATAAACTTGCTGGAGATAAGGGTAGAAAACATGTTGTGTTTGCACCTGGAGATCTTGTTTGGTTACATTTGCGTAAGGATAGATTTCCTGATTTGCGCAAATCAAAGCTAATGCCACGTGCTGATGGTCCTTTTAGGGTGTTAGAGAAAATAAATGATAATGCATATAAACTTGAGCTGCCTGCAGATTTTGGGGTTAGTCCCACTTTTAATATTGCAGATTTGAAGCCTTATTTGGGTGAGGAAGATGAGCTTCCGTCGAGGACGACTTCATTTCAAGAAGGGGAGGATGATGAGGACATCAATACAATTATTACACCCACAGGCCCTGCTGCTATACATACTGGACCAATTACTAGAGCTCGCGCAAGCCAATTAAATTACCAGGTACTTTCGTTTCTTGCTAATGATTCTAATGTTCATGAGAATATGATGCTGCCTAAATTGGATACATTTGTTTTGCTTACAAATGAAGGGCCTAGCTTTGAGAAGGATGAACATTGGAGCAAGAACAAGCATGGAGATGATGGCATGCGCATGGGGAACAAGAACGGAGTTACAAGTGATGATTTCAGGACGTTGAAGCCACCATAATGCGTGCATGAAGCCTTGGACGAAATATACAAGATGCTACTTCATAACTTTCGTCCAGAGGCTATTCTAGGTGCTGCGTCACCTTATTATTGGGCCAGGCCCATGTAATTTCGAAATACATAAGTATAGGCTGTTTTTAGAGTCCGTATGTGTGGGGAAACAAGAGATAGGGTTGGTTTCGGACCCCTTCCTCAAGGGCCACGAAGTCCCCCCCCCCTCTTCCTCCATATATACAGCCCTTAGGGCGTCGTTTAGACTTTGGGTTTTGTTTAGATTAAAAGTTCGCCATAGCTGCAACTTCGCGTACTTCGTTTGTGTTCAGCGACCAGACAAAGGCGTCACAGAACCCCACCTTGATCAATAAAGCTTTCATCTTATATTCGCAATATCCAGATTGCAATCTCAGTTTCTTGCCTGTTCTTCGTTTGCTCGCAGGAAACAGACCCTCGTGGTCAGGTTGATCGTGCTCCGGCGTGGTCGATAACCTCTCGGAGTTGGTTTAGCGATTGCTAAGGCGCGACGTCCTCGCACGTTCGTAGTCGGATCGTCAAAGTCGACTTCCATCAAAGCGATATTCATCATCTCATCGAAAGACGGGACACCTTTGCCTCTATCAAGTGGTACCGTCGTTGAGCGTTTATTCAACTTTGCATCTCTGAATTGATTATTGCTGACCATTTTGCTACCATATTATACGCCTTCCCAGCTCCACATAAGTCTACATCGTGCGTTTGACTCTCCCTGGTAATCGCTATATCCAAGCTTTGAGAGTTTTTGACTACAACGGTTGCCGATCACCACCTGCTGCTGGGTAAGAACTGGTAAGAATTTGAGATTCGCTTGAAGGTTTTGTGACACACCACCATCCCACCACTTCTAGTAGTCTGCAGGATCATATTCTTTTGTGTTTCTATTGCTGCTAACCATGGCAGGTTCACAAGCCGATGAGACTGATTGGGAGAACATGACGAACAAGGAGTTGCATGATAAATTTCAGCAAATGATGAGTGGCCAGGTGGGAGATGTGCTAAACAGATTTGAAGAGGCTATGGAGAAGATAGATGCCGTGGAGAAGTCGTTTGAGACAAAGCTGGATAACAAGTTTACTGAATTACTCAAGCGTCTTCCCCAACCACCACCGGCTGCACATGTCGCACCTCTACAACAACAACAACCACATCTCCAACGCCGCCTTCCAAATCAAGTGGGACGGGCCCAGCGCGTTCCAATTGAGATTGGTCAAAATTCGGGTGCTGCTGTCCCTACTGTTGATGCTTCTTTGGCTCCTGCTCCTGCGGCGGCTGAGGAGGATGACGATTATGCGGGCGATTATGAGGATGAGGTTGATCAAAATCAGAACTACGTCCAGCCACCAGCACCACCACCAGCAGGTCGACCTCAGGTATATATTCGCAACGGTAGGCCGGCACCACCACCTCAGGTACGAGATCATGACCATCTCCCTAAACTGAAATTGAATATTCCACCATTTGAGGGTAGATATGTTCCTGATATATATCTTACTTGGGAGTTAGAAACTGAACAACGATTTACATGTTTACAATATCCTGAGGAGAGACGTGTTCCTGCTGCTGTTTGTGCTTTCACTAGCTTTGCCTGTGTTTGGTGGTCTGAACATTGTAGATTATATCCTGTTCCAGCTACTTGGGCTGCTTTGAAAACTGCTATGCGTACTCGTTGGGTTCCCCCATATTATCAACGTGAATTACTTCAAAAATTGCAGCGTTTAAGACAAGGAAAAAATTCTGTAGAAGAATATTATCAGGAATTACAAACTGGCATGATTAGATGTGGTATTGTTGAGGAGAATGAAGCTATGCTTGCACGTTTTATGGGTGGATTAAATAAAGAGATTCAGACCATTCTAGAGTATAAGGATTATAATAATATCACTCGTTTATTCCATCTTGCTTGTAAAGCTGAACGTGAAGTGCAGGATCGACAGCCATTGGCGCGAACTAACTTTTCTGCAGGTCGACCTTCATCATGGACACCGCGTGCATCTTCTACTTCCACTTCACCATCACCTCCATCAGGTGCCACCTCCAGCCGTGATACAAGAAAGCAGGCACAACCACCACTCTCTGCCAAGAGCACACCTGCCGGGCCTGTGCAGAGCTCTTCTTCTTCCATGGCATCGACAGAGCACACAAGTGATATTATTTGTCGTCGTTGTAAGGGAAGAGGACATTTTGCGAGAGAATGCAAATCTCAGCGTGTCATGATTGCTACTGAGGATGGTGGGTATGAGTCCGCTAGTGACTATGATGAGGAGACTTTGGCTCTTATTACACGTGAAGAACATGGTGGAGATGATTCTGAAAATGAGACGCAATACATGGCTCCTGAAGACGCTGACAGGTATGAATGTTTAGTTGCTCAACGTGTTTTGAGTGTGCAGGTCACACAAGCAGAGCAAAATCAGAGGCATAATTTGTTCCATACAAAGGGAGTTGTGAAGGAACGTTCTGTTCGCGTCATCATAGATGGAGGGAGCTGTAACAACTTGGCTAGCATGGAGATGGTGGAGAAGCTATCTCTCACCACAAGACCACATCCACATCCTTACTACATCCAATGGTTCAACAACAGCGGCAATGTTAAGGTAACACGTACTGTTCGTGTGCATTTTAGTATCTCTACATATGCTGATTATGTTGATTGTGATGTGGTACCCATGCAAGCATGTTCCTTATTACTAGGTAGACCATGGCAATTTGATAAAAATTCTGTACACCATGGTAGAAACAATCAGTATACTCTTGTTCATAAGGATAAAAATATTACTTTGCTTCCTATGACTCCTGATTCCATTTTGAAAGATGACATTAATAGAGCTAATAAAGCAAAACAGGAGAAAAATAAGAGTGAAAATCAGATTGTGGCAAAGGAATTTGAGCAACAAATGAAACCTAATAATAAACCATCTACTGTTGTTTCTGAAATTAAATTGAAAAGTGCATGTTTGCTTGCCACAAAATCTGATATTGATGAACTAGATTTCAGCAAATCTGTTTGCTATGCTTTTGTGTGCAAAGAGGCATTATTTTCATTCGAGGACGTGCCTTCCTCTTTGCCCCCTGCTGTCACTCACATTTTGCAGGAGTTCGCTGACGTCTTCCCACAAGACGTGCCACCGGGATTACCACCTATTCGAGGGATTGAGCATCAAATTGACTTAATTCCCGGTGCATCGCTACCCAACCGTGCACCATACCGTACCAATCCAGAGGAGACGAAGGAGATTATGCGTCAAGTACAGGAGCTGCTCGACAAAGGTTATATACACGAATCTCTTAGTCCTTGTGCTGTTCCTATTATACTCGTGCCTAAAAAGGATGGTACGTCGCGTATGTGTGTTGATTGTAGAGGCATTAATAATATTACTATTCGTTATCGTCATCCTATTCCTAGGCTCGATGATATGCTTGATGAATTGAGTGGCTCTACAATATTCTCCAAAGTTGATTTGCGTAGTGGATACCATCAAATTCGTATGAAATTGGGAGATGAATGGAAAACTGCATTTAAAACTAAGTTTGGTTTATATGAGTGGTTAGTCATGCCTTTTGGGTTAACTAATGCACCTAGTACTTTCATGAGACTAATGAACGAAGTTTTACGTGCTTTCATTGGACGATTTGTGGTGGTCTATTTTGATGATATACTGATTTATAGCAAATCTTTGGAAGAACATTTGGAACATTTACGTGCTGTTTTTATTGCTCTACGTGCTGCACGTTTGTTTGGTAACCTTGGGAAGTGCACCTTTTGCACCGACCGAGTATCTTTTCTTGGCTATGTTGTTACTCCACAGGGAATTGAAGTTGATAAAGCCAAGATTGAAGCTATTGAGAGTTGGCCGCAGCCCAAAACGGTCACACAAGTGCGGAGTTTTCTTGGACTCGCTGGTTTCTATAGGCGTTTTGTGAGAGATTTTAGCACCATTGCTGCACCTCTCAACGAGCTTACAAAGAAGGATGTGCCTTTTGTTTGGGGTACCGCACAGGAAGAAGCCTTCACGGTATTGAAAGATAAGTTGACACATGCTCCTTTACTCCAACTTCCTGATTTTAATAAGACTTTTGAGCTTGAATGTGATGCTAGTGGCATTGGATTAGGAGGTGTGTTATTACAAGATGGCAAACCTGTTGCATACTTTTCTGAAAAATTGAGTGGGCCTAGTCTGAATTATTCTACTTATGATAAAGAACTATATGCTCTTGTTCAGACTTTAGAAACATGGCAACATTATTTATGGCCCAAAGAATTTGTTATACATTCTGATCATGAATCTTTGAAACATATTAAAACTCAAGCTAAACTGAATCGTAGACATGCTAAATGGGTTGAATTCATTGAAACTTTCCCTTATGTCATTAAACACAAGAAGGGTAAAGAAAATGTTATTGCTGATGCATTGTCTCGTCGCTATACTATGCTTTCACAACTTGACTTCAAAATATTTGGTTTGGAGACCATCAAAGATCAATATGTGCATGATGCTGATTTTAAAGATGTATTGCAGAATTGTAAAGAAGGAAGAACCTGGAACAAGTTTGTCGTTAATGATGGATTTGTGTTCCGTGCTAACAAGCTATGCATTCCAGCTAGCTCTCTTCGTCTTTTGTTGTTGCAGGAGGCGCATGGAGGAGGATTAATGGGACACTTTGGCGTGAAGAAGACGGAGGACGTACTTGCTACACATTTCTTTTGGACAAAGATGAGACGGGATGTTGAGCGTTTTGTTGCTCGCTGCACTACATGTCAAAAAGCTAAGTCACGACTCAATCCTCATGGTTTATATATGCCTTTGCCTGTACCTAGTGTTCCTTGGGAGGATATATCTATGGACTTTGTTTTAGGTTTACCTCGAACAAAGAAGGGGAGGGATAGCATATTTGTTGTCGTGGATAGATTCTCGAAAATGGCGCACTTTATACCATGTCATAAAAGCGATGATGCTGTTAATGTTGCTGATTTGTTCTTTCGTGAAATTATTCGCTTGCATGGTGTGCCAAATACTATTGTTTCAGATCGTGATACTAAATTTCTTAGCCACTTTTGGAGATGTTTATGGGCTAAGTTGGGGACTAAACTGCTTTTTAGTACTACTTGTCACCCCCAAACTGATGGACAAAGTGAAGTAGTCAATAGAACATTGTCTACTATGCTTAGGGCTGTTTTGAAGAATAATAAGAAAATGTGGGAAGACTGCTTGCCTCATATTGAGTTTGCTTATAATCGTTCATTGCATTCTACTACTAAGATGTGCCCTTTTGAAATTGTGTATGGTTTCCTACCTCGTGCACCTATTGATTTGTTGCCTCTTCCATCTTCGGAGAAGGTTAATTTTGATGCTAAACAACGTGCTGAATTGATCTTAAAAATGCATGAGTTAACTAAGGAAAACATTGAGCGTATGAATGCTAAATATAAACTTGCTGGAGATAAGGGTAGAAAACATGTTGTGTTTGCACCTGGAGATCTTGTTTGGTTACATTTGCGTAAGGATAGATTTCCTGATTTGCGCAAATCAAAGCTAATGCCACGTGCTGATGGTCCTTTTAAGGTGTTAGAGAAAATAAATGATAATGCATATAAACTTGAGCTGCCTGCAGATTTTGGGGTTAGTCCCACTTTTAATATTGCAGATTTGAAGCCTTATTTGGGTGAGGAAGATGAGCTTCCGTCGAGGACGACTTCATTTCAAGAAGGGGAGGATGATGAGGACATCAATACAATTATTACACCCACAGTCCCTGCTGCTATACATACTGGACCAATTACTAGAGCTCGCGCACGCCAATTAAATTACCAGGTACTTTCATTTCTTGCTAATGATTCTAATGTTCATGAGAATATGATGCTGCCTAAATTGGATACATTTGTTTTGCTTACAAATGAAGGGCCTAGCTTTGAGAAGGATGAACATTGGAGCAAGAACAAGCATGGAGATGATGGCATGCGCATGGGGAACAAGAACGGAGTTACAAGTGATGATTTCAGGACGTTGAAGCCACCATAATGCGTGCATGAAGCCTTGGACGAAATATACAAGATGCTACTTCATAACTTTCGTCCAGAGGCTATTCTAGGTGCTGCGTCACCTTATTATTGGGCCAGGCCCATGTAATTTCGAAATACATAAGTATAGGCTGTTTTTAGAGTCCGTATGTGTGGGGAAACAAGAGATAGGGTTGGTTTCGGACCCCTTCCTCAAGGGCCACGAAGTTCCCCCCCCTCTTCCTCCATATATACAGCCCTTAGGGCGTCGTTTAGACTTTGGGTTTTGTTTAGATTAAAAGTTCGCCATAGCTGCAACTTCGCGTACTTCGTTTGTGTTCAGCGACCAGACAAAGGCGTCAAAGAACCCCACCTTGATCAATAAAGCTTTCATCTTATATTCGCAATATCCAGATTGCAATCTCAGTTTCTTGCCTGTTCTTCGTTTGCTCGCAGGAAACAGACCCTCGTGGTCAGGTTGATCGTGCTCCGGCGTGGTCGATAACCTCTCGGAGTTGGTTTAGCGATTGCTAAGGCGCGACGTCCTCGCACGTTCGTAGTCGGATCGTCAAAGTCGACTTCCATCAAAGCGATATTCATCATCTCATCGAAAGACGGGACACCTTTGCCTCTATCAGGAGAACTGGAGCAAGACGAAGGAAGGCAATGAAGGCAAATACAGCCCACGCCAGTCTTTGATCAGTCGGGCAGTTGCCGAGGCAGCGTGGGGAAGCGGAGGCGCCCACGTCCAATCAACCGTCACGCATCGACCGAGGCCGCAGGTTGTTGGGGCCCGTGGCGCTCCGCACTCGCCCCTTGGCTTCGCCTCGAAGCCAAGTCCGAGCGCGCCATTGGCCCGGGGGCTACTGTCGACGTCTTGGGAACGATGGTCCCCAGACTTGCCTGCCTGCGACCTGCGGCGTGGCTCCACCAGTGGCCCTATACGACCCATCTTCACCAGCAAACACTCAAGACCCTCGCGAGGGGCCAAGCCTCACGAGGCAGATGATGCAAGACCTCCTCGGGGGCGGCTTTACCAGGCAGGCTCGCGAGGGGTGGAGAGATCAAGGCAAGGGGCACCTCGCGAGGTTCCTCTGACGCAAGCCATGACGACCGGGGCCAGGCGGGCGCCAGCGCGCGCAGTGTCCTCGTTTCCTCTTTGGTGCTAAAAAGGCAAGCGCAGGCGAGGAGTCCCGAGGCATCAGGTAAAGGTTTCCATATCGGTGCAACGAGACCAAGACCTGCAGCACGGCAGAACGGAGGTCGCCGTGGAGCCCAAGACGGTGTCACCACCAGAGCCTTTGGCAGGCGAAGACCACCTTTAGTCAGGATAACTTGTACTAGTTGTCTCCCTTCAAATTTGGCCGTTGTGGCATCCCTTCCCGCCTAACATTTGGGGAGAGGACCAGGGCCTCTATAAATAGGGCTAGCCACCACCGTAGGAGGCATCTCATCTTGGACGGATCGAAGGGGGGCAACTGATCTCGAGCCATTCAGATCATCATCACCCACACAAGCTCACCAAGCACAAGAGCACCTCTCCTCAGGAGGCTGTTCTTCCCTTGTAACTGTTCATCCTCAGCCCAAGAGGCAATCCACCACACCACACTGGAGTAGGGTATTACACCACGTCGGTGGCCTGAACCAGTATAAACCTTGTGTCCCTTTGTTCTTTGAGCTCGACGCGCTGAAGCTTTGAGATCGCGGTGAGGGCGTGAGCTAGAGGGGGAGAGATCTTCGTGCACACCCAAGTGTTCGAACCTCAAGGGTTTTGCCGAAACCCGAAATCTGACAATGCCCAAGGAACCCCAAGGTTTCAAAGAAGATCCAAGCAACTAAGCTTGGGGATGCCCCGGAAGGCATCCCCTCTTTCGTCTTCAACATTATCGGTAACCTCACTTGGAGCTATGGTTTCATTTGTCACATGATATGAGTATTACTTGGAGAGTCATTTTATTTTGTTAGTATTTTCTTGCTGTTATTCAGAATAATGTTTTGCATCTTTCATTTCAATAAAAATGTCAAGGATAGCTTTCACCATGCTTATTTTGCAAGTATATGAGTTGCTGTTTCAAAACAGAAAGTTTATCGATGTTGCAAAAATTACAGAGAAAAGTCAGAATGTGATAAAATGTTTAAATTTTTGCACAGTAAGATCTGATAAAATTTCTACAGTGTGGTAAATTTTCATAATTTTTGGAGTTAAAGAAGTATTGATACTCTTGCATTGTTTACAGACTGTACTGTTTTGGCAGATTGCTGTTATGTTTGCATTGTTTTGCATATGTATGCTTGTTTAATGATTCTATTTGAGGATAGGAGTATTAAATATGCAGAGGCATTTAGTATGCAATGTTGAATAATATTTTTTGTGATTTTCTACAGTACAGAATGATAAGGTTTTTGCATTGGTTTATACTTACTTATCTCACGAGTTCTTGTTGAGTTTTGTGTGGATAAAGTTTTTAACATTGAGGGAAACCGTGATATAAAAGGAATTAAGGAGACACAAAATCTAAAGCTTGCGGATGCCCAAGGCATCCCAAGATAATATTTCAAGAAGTCTCAAGCATCTAAGCTTGGGGATGCCCCGGTAGGCATCCCACCTTTCTTGATCAACAATTATCGGTTAGTATCGGTTGAGCCTAAGTTTTTGCTTCTTCACATGAGTTGTGCTATTCTTGGAATGTCATTTTATTTTGTTTTTCTTGCTGTTTTAATAAAAATACTTAGATCTGAAAGTTTTTAAATAAGAGAGAGTCCTCGAATAGCTACTCATTTACTTAACTACTCGTTTGATCTTCACTTATATATTTTTGGAGTAGTTTGTCATTCACTCTCATGCTTCATTTAGATTATTTTGAGAGACGAAAATTTTTATGCTCATATTCTTCACTTAAATTTATTTGACCTTGTCAAAAGCAATTGCAACATATGAAACTAGTCCCAAAGTGATAGATACTCAAGAGGGATATAATAAAATCTTTCATGAAGAACATTGGACAAATTAAACTTGATTCTTTGTAATAGTTTTGAGATATGATGATAGTGATATGTGAGTCATGTTGGTGAGTAATTATGCTTTAGTAAGAACATTGATGTTAAGGTTTGTGATTCCTATGCAACCACGAAAGTCAATAGTTATGCAATGAAATTACATCCTACTTGTGGTGCATTATTCGGTGTTAGTTATGCTTAATGCTCGCTTATGAGATTTTTCATTTCTTGGTTGGATGCTTCTCAACCTTTTTGCTACCCTTCGCTTGTACTAAGTAGGAATACTACTTGTGCATCCAAAATCCTTAAACCCAGTTTTGCCATATGAGTCCACTATACCTACCTATATGCGGTATTCCCGTGCCGTTCTAAGCAAATTTGTATGTGCCATCTCTAAAATTTCAAATATTTTTTGTGTGTGCTCGTACCGCTCATGAAGCGGCAGGGGGTGGCCAATATTTTCCATGCTAGATGTGTTATTCTCAAGATGAGTGTTTATTCACTTGTCATTGCACGAGAGTACGGCAAAGGTATTAGGGATGCCGAGTCCCGAAATGAAAAAGTAATTTACTTTATGTTGTCAAATAATAAATTCCTTGGAAAGTGTTGGTATGGAGGGCACCCGTGGATACGGCTATCCATGGATTGTGAATGAATGGTGGAAAAAGGAATAAATTTTATTTTCTGTTTGGGAACCGCCTATGATATATCTAGCATTGAAAGTGTTGGGAATTACTCAGACGTTTTCATTGACGGAAAAAGTATGCCTCCCAAAATATTTTATCTCTCAATTTAAGCTTTGAGCTCTGGCACCTCTACAAATCCCTACTTCCCTCTGCGAAGGGCCTTTCTATTTACTTTATGCAATTTTTATTTTTATTTGAGTCTCCATCTTCTCTTATAAGCACCAACTAAGGGGCACTATGATCGTACTTGAGCATTGGATGTAGCTAATATGCGAGTGTGTTTCATGAATGGATCAATGATTGAGCATGATGGGTTAGTGATCACTTGCTTTAGTGTTGATATTTTGAAAGACATGGTTGCTTGTTGATATGCTTGAGTATTGAAATCTTCATGTCAAAACTAGAATATTGCTTTGAGCCATATAAAAGTCCATATGTCTGCTACCTCTTGAGCACTGCGTTGGTTTTCCCTTGAAGAGGAAAGGGTGATGCAGCAAAGTAGCGTAAGTATTTCCCTCAGTTTTTGAGAACCAAGGTATCAATCCAGTAGGAGGCCACACACGAGTCCCTCGCACCTACACAAACAAATAAATCCTCGCAACCAACGCAATAAAGGGGTTGTCAATCCCTTAACGGTCACTTACGGGAGTGAGATCTGATAGATATGATAGGATAATATTTTTGGTATTTTTGTGATAAAGATGCAAAGTAAAGTAAACAAAATAAAAATGGCGCTAGAAATAACTTGTTGTAGGAAGATTAAATATGATGGAAAATAGACTCGGGGGCCATAGGTTTCACTAGTGGATTCTCTCAAGAGCATAAGTATTTACGGTGGGTGAACAAATTACTGTTGAGCAATTGACAGAATTGAGCATAGTTATGAGAATATCTAGGTATGATCATGTATATAGGCATCACGTCCGAGACAAGTAGACCGACTCCTGCCTGCATCTACTACTATTACTCCACGCATCGACCGCTATCCAGCATGCATCTAGAGTATTAAGTTCAAAAGAACAAAGTAACGCTTTAAGCAAGATGACATGATGTAGAGGGATAAACTCATGCAATATGATATAAACCCCATCTTGTTATCCTCGATGGCAACAATACAATACATGCCTTGTTGCCCTACTGTCACTAGGAAAGGACACCACAAGATTGAACCCAAAGCTAAGTACTTCTCCCATTGCAAGAAAGATCAATCTAGTAGGCCAAACCAAACTGATAATTCGAAGAGACTTGCAAAGATAACCAATCATACATAAAAGAATTCAGAGAAGATTCAAATATTGTTCATAGATAAACTTGATCATAAACCCACAATTCATCGGTCTCAACAAACACACCGCAAAAGAAGATTACATCGAATAGATCTCCACGAGAGAGGGAGAGAACATTGTATTGAGATCCAAAAAGAGAGAAGAAGCCATCTAGCTAATAACTATGTACCCGAAGGTCTGAGGTAAACTACTCACACTTCATCGGAGAGGCTATGGTGTTGATGTAGAAGCCCTCCGTGATCGATGCCCCCTCCGGCGAAGCTTCGGAATAGGCCCCAAGATCGGATCTCACGGGTACAGAAGTTTGCGGCGGTGGAATTAGGTTTTTGGCTCCGTATCTGGTAGTTTGGGGGTACGTAGGTATATATATAGGAGGAAGAAGTACGTCGGTGGAGCAACATGGGGCCCACGAGGGTGGAGGGCGCGCCTGGGGGGTAGGCACGCCCCCTACCTCGTGCCCTCCTGGTTGATGTATTGACGTAGGGTCCAAGTCCTCTGGATCACGTTCGTTCCGAAAATCACGTTCCCGAAGGTTTCATTCCGTTTGGACTCCGTTTGATATTCTTTATCTGCGAAACTCTGAAATAGGCAAAAAACAGCAATTCTGGGTTGGGCCTTCGGTTAATAGGTTAGTCCCAAAAATAATATAAAAGTGTATAATAAAGCCCAATAATGTCCAAAACAAAATATAATATAGCATGGAACAATCAAAAATTATAGATACGTTGGAGACGTATCAATGTCCATGCTACATAAGAAAATAATGTGATGAACATGATAGGCAGCATTCCACATCAAAAATTCTATTTTTTTATTTACCTACTCGAGGACGAGCAGGAATTAAGCTTGGGGATGCTGATACGTCTCCAACATAGCTATAATTTTCAATTGTTCCATGCTGTTATATTATCATTCTTGGATGTTTTACAATCATTTTATAGCAACTTTATACCATTTTTGGGACTAACCTATTGACATAGTGCCCAATGCCGGTTGCTATTTTTTGCTTGTTTTTTACTTTGCAGGAAATCAATATCAAACGGAGTCCAAACACTGCGAAACTCTTTGGAGAATTTTTATGGACCAGAACACCCACGATGGGCCAGAGAAGTACTAGAGGGGTGCCCCGAGGGGGGCACAAGCCACCTGGGTGCGCCTGGGGGCCCAGGCGCGCCCTGGTGGGTTGTGCCCACCATGGTGGCCTTTCGCATCGCCTCTTCGCCCTATAAATTGTCAAATATTGCAAAAACCCTCAGGATAACCCTAAATAAGAAGTTCCGCCGCTGCAAGCCTCTGTAGGCATGAAAAACCAATCTAGACCCTGTTCCGGCACTCTGCCAGGGGGAAATCATCGCTAGTGGCCATCTTCATCATCCCGGCGGCCACCATGATGATGAGGGAGTAGTCCACCCTCGGGGCTGAGGGTTTGTACCAGTACCTATGTGTTTAATCTCTCTCTCTCTCTCTCATGTTCTTGAGATGTCACGATCATGATGAATCGCAGGCTTTGTTAATATAGTCGGATCATATGGTGTTTTCCCCTCTCTATCTTGTTGTGAATTGAGTTTTCCCTTTGAGATTTCGTTTTATCGGATTGAATACTTTTATGGATTTGAGAACACTTGATGTATGTCTTGCTATGCATACCCATGGTAACAATGGGGTATCATATTGATTCACTTGATATGTGTTTTGGCACTCAACTCGCGGATTCCCGAGGTGACATTAGGGTAATCTATGCATAGGGGTTGATGCACGTTCTCGTCTTTGTTTCTCCTGTAGAAATCTTGGGGCACTCTTTATGGTTCTTTGTGTTGGATTGAGTATTATGAATCAGAAATTGTTTGATGCATATCATATAATCAACTCACGGATACTCGCGGTGACATTGGAGTATCTAGGTGACATTAGAGTTGGTTGATGTGTATCATATGGTGTTATTTTAGTACGAACTCTTGGTTAGATCGATCGGAAAGAATAGCTTGGTGTTATTTTAGTACGAACTCAGCGCCTCGCAGGATCTCTCCTCAAGGGACTTGAAGGCCGCGCGATCCTCAGCCAGAACCCTCGCCTTGGCTTCCAGCTGGGTTTTCTCCGCCTCCACCTCCCGCTACAGCTTCTCCAGGCGGCTGCGCTCTATAGCCTGCGCCCTCGCCCACTGCTCCAACTCAGCGTCACGATCGGTGACGGCGTCCTCTCGGGCCTTCATCTTCTCCTCCTCCGCCTTACGACTTCGAGCCTCAACCGCACGCTCGTTGCACATGGTCTCCAGCTCAGCCTCCATCGACCGGCAGCGCTCCTTGGCGGCTTCGGCATCCTTCAGCGCCATCTCGCGGGCGGCTGTGGCTTGGTCGGCGGTCGCTTGTCCTCCTCGGAAGCTGCCACGGCCAGGCCCAACGCCGCCCTGACAGACGCATCCGATTGCAGCCAACCCGAGATCAGCTCCAGGGGCCCTGCCACCAGGCGACGGTCAGCGCCTTGAAGGTCGCCCTGAAGCCGTGTCAGTGCGGAAAGGGCCTCCTCTAGGGCGTCGGGCGAAGCGAAAGGATCGCAAGCCAGCGGTGTGACCAGAGGAGGAGGCTGCGCCGTGGCCAAGGCCTGCGAGCTAATGACGGCGGGAAGAGAAACAGGGAGCTTGTGAGCCTCAGCAACATCCGCGGGCGAGCTAGAGATGGGCGCCTCTGGAGCAGGCTTGGCCGAGGAGTTCGCCTTCTCCTGAGGGTGGTCCGCTGGGCCTCACGAGGACGACCGAGCAGGAGAAGTAGGGGCGCCTTCACCGCCTTTCTGCGCCGGAGGGGGTGCGGCCAGGCCAGGCTACTGGGCCTTCGAGGATGCGGCCGTCCCCTCTCTCTTCTTCTTCGCCGACAGAGTCGGCCTGATAGTGCAAGAGGAGAACATCATGAAGCCGCAACAGAAGCAGGAGCAAGGACAAAGTCAGGATGAGGTGCTTAGTGGTCCACGGCGGTGTAGTCCCGCGGCCTCTTCAGGAGCGCGGAGCCCAGGGGCCTCACAGCATGGGGCGCCAGCGCGCGAGCCCCCGGAGCAGATGAGGCCGCGGCAGCCGGCCCGGCATCGTCGCAGGGCGGCGTCAGGGTAGGAGCATCGTCCCGGGAGACCAGTGCCGACCTGCTTTTCGTCAGGACCCTAGTCGGCGACTTCTTTGAGGGGGTGACCTTGGACCTTGTGGTGACCCCAGCAGGGGGTAGGACCTCCCTCACCGGGTGGTCGCCGGCGTCTTCGTCGTCAGGCAGGGCGCGAAGGAGATCGGCCTTGCGTGGAGGGGAGGTCTCCCCGGTCCCCTCTGGGGTCGCCTTCGAGTCCTGCTCCTCCTCCCCGTCAGAGTCATCGCAGGACACCACCACCGGAGCCGTCACCACCAGGGCCTTGGAGGACACTGGCGGCACGAGCCCGTATTCATTGAAGACGGGCATGGCGGCAGCAATCTCTGCCCTGTTAGCACGGCGGTACAGCGGGAGATGCGAGTCTGGCAGAAATCCCTGGTCCTCCCCGACCAGGTGTCGCAGGGCTGCGTCCAGCTACTCGTCGAACAGAGAGTCAGGGCGCAGGCAGAGGTCGTCCCCCTCGTCCTCGAGCTTCCACAGGGGGCGCGAATGCGCGTGAAGCGGGGCCAGGCGCCGCGCCAGGAACTCCTTGAGTATCATGGCCCCCGTCAGCTTCTGCGCCCTCGGGTCGTCGGGCTTCAGGTCAGCGGCCATCTTCTTCAGCACATGCTTTGCCCGGGGGTCGGAGAGCTTCACGCTGAGCCAACTCTCGTCGGAGGAAGGCATCCCGGTCGGCAGCAGCAGCCGGGGGTAGGAGCACTTGGCGTCCATAAGGACCCATTTGTTCCTGAAGCCCTCAGCCTTCTTCCCCGCCTTCGAGATTGCGTTGGTCCCATTGGCTGTGACGAAATTGGCGCATCCCAAGCAGTGGCCGTCCTTGATCCGAAGGTAGAAGAAATGGCGCAGCAGCGCCACGGATGGCATCACCCCCATAAATTCCTCGCAGTAGAAGGCAAAAATTGACAGGAGGAGAACGGAGTTGGGATGGAGGTGAAGAGCATGGAGGCCATAGTGGCTGAGCACGGCGTAGAAGAAATCGGAAAAGGGAGGAACCAGCCCCGCGAACACGCTATTCAGGAAGAAGGGACGAAAGGTGCTACCCGGAGCCTCAGGCTTGGCAGAGCCGGCCCGTAGCACTGCTACTCTTCCCTCGTCATCGTCACCCATCGTCATTCGGCGTGCGGCGGCGAGCTTCTCCTCTGAGACGGTGGGCGCGCTCAAGGCTGGCTTGTACCAGGCGGGTGAGGTGCACGAGGCCTTGGCCTTGTTTGGCGCCATCAGATGCGATGTCAGGGAGAATTCCCAGCAGGTTGGGGGTCTCTTTGGGAGAGAAGTGCAAGAAAGGGGATCTGGAGCAAGACGAAGGCAAGCAATGAGGGCACTGCGGCGCGCGCCAGCCTTTTTGTCAGTCGGGCAGTTGCCAAGCCAGCGTGGGGAAGCGGAGATGCCCCCGTCCTGTCAATCGCCACACGTCAATCAAGGCCGCAGGATATTGGGGCCCGCAGTGCTCCGCACTTGACCCTTGGCTTCGTCTAGAAGCCAAGTACGAGTGCGCCTTAGGCCCGGGGGCTACTGTTGGCGTCTTGGGAACGAGGGTACCCAGACTTGCCTGCCTGCGGCCCAGGGCGTGGCTCATCCAGCGGCCTGGTACGGCCCATCTTCATCAAAATCTACTCAAGACCCTCGCGAGGAGGACAACGCAAGACCTCCTCAGGGGCGGCCTCTCTAGGCTGGCTCCCGAGGAGCAGAGATATCTATGCAAGGGGTACCTTACGAGGTTTGCATGACGTGAGCCATGACGACCACGGCCAGGCGGGCGCCAGCGGGCGCAGAGTACTCATTGTGATGTAGAGTGCAACCCTAGATGGCCGATCTTTCACGAAAGGAGCGGATCCCAACTAAGAACACGAAGAACACGAGGGGAAACACGAGGGGAAACACAAGAGAATCACTCAAACCAATAAGATTCGATTACACATGCGCTAGATTCAAGAACACAAAGGGAGATGCACGATCCACGATCAACAAAGGACGATACAAAGGGTAACCGGTTCTTCTCCGTGAGGAGGTCTTGATGGGGGTCTTCTCCGTGAGGAGGTCTTGAATCCAAGGTGGATCGTCTCCGTAGAGGGGCCGCGGTCTCTCTCGTGGAGTAGATCCGATATGGATGAGCAAAGCTCTATCTCTAAATGAGCTAAACTAATGCTAACCCTAGAAAGATGGAGGAGAAAGAGTATATATAGTCTAGGGGGTCGAAGGGGTACACGGGCCTCGGCCCTTACTGTGCGCAGATAGGGGTGGCCGGATGTCCGGGCGACGGGCCGGATGTCCGGGGCTTCAGGAGTGGCCGGATGTCCGGGCGACGGGCCGGATGTCCGGGCTGGAGGGTAAAACTTCTGGATGTCTTCTGTCGTTGATGCCGGATTTCCGGGGGAAGGGCCGGATGTCTGGGCTTTGGCGAGGCGCCGGATGTCCGGGGCTGGCACCGGATGTCCGGCCGCTGATGCTGTTGGCCGTCTGTTGGTGCAGCTCCTTGGCGACTGCACATGCGCCGGATGTCCGGCCGCTGTAGCTTCAGCAACTCCGTCTTCTTCCGTCGTCGCTTCCAGGCCTCCCTCGCGGATGGTGTAGTTGTACCTTGGCGCTTGCACTCTTCCTCGTCGTCCGTAGTGTTCCGACAGAACCTATGCATGCACACGAGTGGAGTGTCAAATAGTATACCATCCTCGAAGGGGTCAAGTGAGCACGTGTAAAGGAGATGATTCACCTTTGCGTATGTGAAGTAGATGTCGCACGTGTCACTCGCCGAATGGACTCTTGACATGGTGATGTCCATAGGATGCTCCGCATCATCTCCCCTCCCTTGGGAAAGATCCGACCTCGGATCAAAAACCAAATCACCATGGAAAAAAGAGATGGCTTCGCCGTGTAGAAGTGGACATTCACCAAGTACGTGTCATCTTGAAGCTCGAAATGGGCACTCTCCAATGTCGCACCGTCTTGTGATTCCTTCAAAAGGAGTAAGGACAACAAACACTTGGAAAAACAAATGTGGTTAGTGTTAGTGCAAAACCAAGCATTGAAGAGGTGATTCACCAAACAAGTGTCGTCATCATGCAAAGCATATGGTGTGACAAAGGATTGAGACATGGCATGTAAGTATATCAACCGAGCACAAGCAAAGATATCATGGGGACAAGCATGTAAATTGGAGGTAGAGATGCAAATATGTGTGTCAAGAGAATAAGCATCTACCTCAAGTTCATAGCAAGCATGGGCAAAACGCTCAATGAAAGGTCTATGGTAGGCATAGGAATCATTCACGACACCTAAGAAGATGAGATGTCTAAACACATGGGTTAAGTGCAAGACAATCCAAGCATAATGTGCATAGGGTGTAGTAATCATAGTGTGGCACTCAACACAATAGAAAGAGCAATTGTTCATCATGTGTGAGGCAATCAAGTCAATCATGTGACAAGCAATGGGACATAGCATATGTGAAGGAACGACATTGTTGCAACCAAACATGTGATAGGAGCGAGTAATCCAAGATTTGGATGCAACACACAAGGTAGATATGTCATGAGGCATGGAAAGGTGACAATGACAAGTCGAAGCAAGATCTCTAACATGTGCGCAATCAAATGGTCCAACATGACCAATAATTCTCATGGTGCAAGCAACACAAATAGTATGATCCGCAATATCCATGCTCATGGTTTGGAGGTTCTCAAAAGAGAAGGATATCACCTTGAAACCATGTCCTTATGCGTCCTTCACAATGCCGAAGTACAAGCAAATGCGATGTAGAATCGTCATGGTAGAAGGTGATTCGCTCTCAAGAGCTCGAATGGTCAACTCACATGAAGCGGAAGTCGACACAAAGTCCAAGTATCCTACACATGCACACAACAAAACAAAGAACGTATGCGCATGGTAGATAAACACATCATCCATCATGATGGTTCTCTTCTCTTGCACATAACCATTAGAAGCACAAGTGCATGAATAATATGATGCAACAATGGCAATATTCAGGGCACTAGGTATATGGTGCAAAGAGGTAAGACAAGCAGGCTTCACAAGAAATATGTCAAAATCTCCAAATATATGTGAGAATGCTATGGGGGCAAACTCATAAGCAAGACTAATAGCATTGTTGCACTCAATACATGTCAAATCATCTATCATGATAGAGGCAACATATGGAGAGATATGACAAGAAGCAATAACAATCATGTGCAAAGCATGTAGGTCGTTGTCATCAACCGAATGAAATGAGAAAGTATGAAGCATTGGTGATGCAACAAGGCAAACAATAGTAATCAAGTCGTGCAAGCTAGTGGAGCGAAGATGCAACACACTAGAGGGGATCATGGCAATCATGTCATGTGAGTGATAGAGGCGAGGGTGTCCCGATCTTTCGATGAGATGATAACTATCGATTTGGTGGAGACGACTTTGACGATCCGACTACAAACGTGCACGACGTTGCGCCTTATCAATCGCTAAACCAATCTCCTGAGGTTACTGACGATGCCGGAAGCACGATCAGCCTGACCACGAAGGTCTATTCCTGCAAGCAATCGAAGAACGAGCAAGAATATGATAATGCAATCTGAATATTGCGAATATATATGAAGTATTGATAGTGGTGGGAATCCGTAAGCGGTCTTGGTCTGGTCGTTGGACACAAACGAAGTACACGAAGTTGCAATGGCTAACTTTTAACTAAACAAATTCCAAGGAAAAAGCTACTAGATGGATCTACTTATATAGGAACAAGGGGTGGCGGCCAAGGAGGTGGGAGGACGTCCCAAGGCAGCCTAAAACCAACCCTAGGTCGTACAAGGCACATGGGCCCAAGTGGAGGTGATGCAACACCTTTGGACTTGTAGTTTGACTCGGATTCTGGTGCAACGTCAGATTGTTTCGACCATAACTCAATGCTCCGGACGAATTTAAAGGTGAATCCAATTGTGTTGGAAAGAGCACGAAATCTAGTTTCCAACAAAAAAAGAATCACCCAATTCGGAGTCTGTATGAAAAAGTTGTTGGCGTTTTGAGTCAGGTATGTCTGTGCAGTCCGAATCTGAATCCAGAACGTGAGAGACTTGGACTCTATCTTCTCTTGGGCCAAAAGTGACGTGAGAGAACTTTTTGAACAGCAAGTAAACATCTCTTTCTCCCTTATCTTCATATGTGGATTGCACAAATGTCTCATACACCTGCAATTAGACAAAACACAAAAGTGTGTGAAGTATTTTTGTTCTGTATAACATAAATAGATTATTGAATAGTTTGCACTAGAAATCACCTGACAAATATGCATATATGCAATATTTTTGGTCGTATCAAAGGTAGTCATGTCCTCATCAGTGAGTAAAGAATAGGCATAGGCAATGTACATGACATATCGCAAGCACGAACACAAATCAAGATCATAGTATCATCATAGGCATGGGGCACAAAGCAATCATGGCAATAACAAACAATATCTCCACCACGCTTGCAAATACACATACAAGTACTAGAATCAATCATCATGTGTAATGCAAAACATGGGTCACAAATGCATGGCAAAGGCATAGTAATGGGCATATCATGCAAAGTGAACATGGCAAGATGGGCAAAGGATATATAATGGACAACAACCCATAACCATGTGAGGGCCATGTAAAAGAAATGCGCGAAGTGAGCGGTGGGAAAGGCAATCCATGGGATCCCAAGTCATCATTGTTCTCTAGAGCTCGTTTTGTCAACTCGCGGGATTGCGAGGTTGACAAGTATTCATGGGTACCTACACAAAAGAGACACAAACCAAAGAAATTGTGCGCGTGGTAAATGTACACATCATCCATCATGATGTGTATATGCAAGTGAGTGTTAACACAAGATAAGCATCGCTCAAAGAAATTTGATGCATGGTATAAGAACATTTTATCCATCATGAAAGAATAGTTGTTATGTATGACACGATGGGGATGCAAATTGCGCATACTAGTATATGGCACAACAATATCATTATGATTCATGGGGAGCATATTGTGCACATAATTATTGGGATCATGCAATGGATAGGATGAATCAAAATCTCCTAAAATGTATGAGGAAACTATGGGGGTCTCCTCATGAGCAATATTGGGAACATCATATGGAGAAAATGGACAACATCCAAAACAATGCATATCCGAAGCTAGGTGGTCATGGCATGTCATATGAGATAAATGATGCAAAGGGAGCATATCAATATCATCACAAGAGAAACAAATGCCAATAACCATGGGCTTGTCATCTATGCCATAAGTGCAAATTGGGTTTATTTTAATGGCATATGCATAGTCACTATGAAGAGATTGCAAATATGACATATTGTTGATCTCATGCATAGTATATGACAAGTCAAGCGGGTTGTCAAACATGATGTGACCTAAAGAATTGTCACAAGAAATCCTATGTAACATGGCATCACAACTAATAGACTCCACATGGCAATCATCATACTCATCATAAATGGGTAAATCATCCCGTGGGGAAATCTCACTAGCATGAAGCAAGGTAATAGGTGGATCAACATCATGCAAGCAATCAATGTCAAGAATGTCCACTAGTGAGACTAGAGCATCACCGTCACCTATGTTACCTTTGTCATTCCAATCAAGTGGTGTAGGTGAGGTGGGAAAGACCAAATGGTGGTCATCTTCATCTTGATGGAACCATGTGGGGGTGCATCATATTCCACCATGGCCATCGTCATGTCCATAGGAAGGACGAAGTCGTCGCGAATCGGCACGTCATCATATATGGGACCTAGCACCAAATGAGAAGACACAATAGAGGTAGAGGTTAAGTCGTTAGAGTTCAAAATCTCCTCACTCTCTCTATGTGGTGGTTCACTCACTCCCTCAAAATAGGTGCACTCAATCGCACGTATGGTGGAGTCACTCATCTCACTCAAGTGGTGGGGGTTGTGGCTCTCCTCACATGGGAATTGGGGCAAGACATCGGATATGGGGCTAGTTGTGAAGTCACTCTCACTCTCAATATGGTGGCACAAGTCACTCAAGTCATCGTACGTCGCCGTGGTCGAAGTGAAATACTCAACCATCTCATCGCCGTCGCCGTGGATGAAGGCCGAAGATGGCACATCATCACTCTCGCCTCCTAAGATGGAAGCATCATCCTTGCTCGTCACCATGTCGCTTGCCTCAAAAGCTTGGTCCTTGAAGGTCTCCGTAGTCGTACTCGTCGCCGCACCATCTTGAAAAAGAGTCGTGGAAGACTCGGCATCATCAATGCCACAAAGAGGGATGGCAGTGAAGTCGAACTTGGGAGCATCGTCTTGGAGCTCGTCGGGCTTGGACATCTTGGTGGTACTAGACTCATTGTCACATCCAATATGCGATACAATCCTAAAGAGACTCGAAGGCCCCACCAAGGATAGAACCGCATATTGAAACGCTTTTGCAAGGTGGGTATCATTACATCAACATTACATAATATTTGGGGATACATACAAGGCATACAAATGCCGCAAGAATACATCAATACATAAGAACAACATCCGACTACGGATGAAACATAAACAGAAACTCAAACGACATCCACCCTGCTAGCCCAGGCTGCCGACCTGGAACCTATCCCCTGATCGAAGAAGAAGCAGAAGAAGAACTCCAAAACAAGACATAGCAACAATCTGTCCAAAACAGCAACTATGCATAAAGCAATCACCAAAACAATATGCTACATCAACTCAACATGAAAACAAAAGGCATGGACATGATGTACTGGTAAAGCACAACAAAACATGAACACTGAGCTATCTCCAGAAATCACTAGAACATGCTCAAAAGGACATGGCAAGATTGCAAAATAATAACAGATTCACACTTGAGAGAAATTACTGGACATGGCAGAAATAACATCAGGTAGCAATGTTCAGAGCACGATATCAACATGCTACAGGAACTTAACATGGCAAAACAAGGCATGGCATGAATCTACTCAAAGCATATAACATGTCCCTTACTGACCGTAAGCCAAAAAGGACCAGAAGATATGATGGCAAGCATGTAAACATAGCAAGTTTTGTTATCAGGTTTCAGACTTAGCAGAAAACAGAGCATGGCAGAAATATTAATATGTAGGCCTCTTTGTGAGCTTGATGCACTCACTACAGAGCAATGCACTACAAACGAAACACACCTACAGCAAGATGGCATGTTTATGAAGCTAACCATGTCAAGAACAATAGCATAGCATGTATGGATCCATTACAATAAGCTTGGCAAAAATGAATATCATGTTAAGAATATGCCAGAAATATTTTATAGCAAAAGTAGAGCAAGATTGAGTCATGCTATGGCACTTCATAATTGCAAACAAGGGCAGGAATGGATCAATTACAACAATATCTACAAAACATCCTTACTGAACATCTCCAAAATATGCATGGATATCTCTGTAGCATCAAGTTTACAAGGCAACAAAATTACAGCAGACAAGGACTTAGAGAAAACACTAAGTCCCTGAAACCAGAAATATTACGGAGCCTACTTTGCATGCTTGTGCTAGTCACCACAGAGATCACAAAAATACATGGACTACACCACTGGAAACATGGCATGGCATACTTCAAAACACATGTAGAGCTCATGCTCAAAAGATGCACAGATTTAATGATACAAAAATGACAAATCTCCAAGTTCTGATAAGAGCCAGAGAAGAACAGCAACTAGCCCTCTTCCAACAGAGATTTGGGCATCAAGATGACCTCTAATAAACATGGTGCAATTGAACAAAAAGAAGAGCATCACGATACGAACAATTTGACATATCATACATGCAAAATGGAGCTATATGCACCGAGTTATCGCATCAGGAAAAGAGGCACATGCTGATGAATTTCCAAGACTTGGAAGAAATTTGGGGGCGAGAAAGTCAACTCACGCAGAGAGAGAGAACCAGATCGGGGGAAATCGGTGGCGGCGATGGAGCTGGAGCCGAGGGAGCTTGGGGGGGAGGAAGGA
>NC_057799.1:273935653-273940801 GCF_018294505.1 Triticum aestivum | reverse complement strand
GGGCCTGGGCGGGCCGCGGCGGCGGGGACGCGCGCGATGGACAGGTGGCGGCGGCGGATTCGCGGAGGACGGCGGCTGGACGTGTCCGACGGAGGCGCGGACATGTCCGGCGGCGCGAGGGGAGCGGAGCTAGGGTTAGGGTGGAATTCATCCGCGAATTTCGGGGGAGGGGTGTTTATATAGGTAGAGGGAGCTAGGAGAGTCCAAACGAGGTGCGGTTTTCGCCCACGCGATCGTGATCGAACGACCGAGAGCATGGCAGGGACTTAGGGGGGTTTTGGGGCTGTTTGAAAGGGGGTTTTGCTGCAATGCCAAAACGGACTTCGCGGTTACCCGGTTAACCGTTGGAGTACCAAACGACCTCCAAATGGAACGAAACTTGACCGGTGGTCTCCGGGTGGTATACTAGGGCCACTTGACAAGCCTCGGTCCATTCCGAGAAAGTTTGACACCCGCACACGAAAAGAAGACAAGAGGGGGCGCCGGGTGACAACGGAGTGCCGGATTGCAAAACGGACAACGGGGAAAATGCTCGGATGCATGAGACGAACACGTATGCAAATGAAATGCAGATGATGACATGGCAAAATGCAACACGCAAGCAAATGACAAGGCAAGGACGGCGAACAACTGGCAGACACCTGGCGCATCGGATCCGGGGCGTTACAACACTCCTCCACTAACAAGAGATCTCGTCCCGAGATCTTAGGACCGAGATGGAAGCAAAAAGGGGAGAGGAGAAATAAGAACAAGAAAATGAGGATGAAAAAAGTCAAGAACACTCGAGTAGGAAAAAGGAATGTTGAATGATACAAGAAGCAAAAGCTCAAGGGATAAGACTGAATTCGAAACCACTCCGGTTGGGAGAAGACAGAAAAAGGAATAAGAACGCAAGAGGAAATCAAAGAATCGAGAGCATTCGGGAAGAAAAGAAACGACGAGAATGACGAGAATCGAATGCTCCCGGAATCAGAGAGACTCTGAAACCACTCCAGTTAGAACGAGATAGAAGCGGAATAAGAAAAGAATGAATTTAGGCAGCACTCCGGCTGAAACATGGAGGAATAGAACACGAGCTCGAGAAATGGGATGATACTTGGCTTGAGGAACAACACAAAATCTCCGGGAGACTTGAATTAATAGAATGAGAGGAACGGGGAAGAAAATGACAACTTGTGGCACGAATGAAATAGAAAGCAACCTTAGAAGAAAAGATTGAACGGAGTTGTTGAAAATTCAACAGCGAAAAAATAACTTTGTTGTGGACTTATGGATAACATCCCAAAATTATGAGGTGGTAACCTACCATAAGCGGAAAAGATTGAATAGCTGAGAGAGAACGAAGAAATGCCAAACTCTACTTCAAAAGAAAACAGAGAATTTAATTGCACTTCGAGACGCGAGAAGAAAGATACTTGAACTCCAGCAACAAAATCTTGATGAACACTCGAAGAATGAATTAAATCATGACGAGCCACCGTGAAGAACTCCGGTAACAAAAGAAAGCCGAGATAAAATTGAAGGAAGAAAAGAAATAAGATTAAAGCCTTGCGATGATTTAGATGGAGGTTACGACGAAAAAGCCGAGGAAATTTGAACTCCGGGAAAGAAAAAGATGAAAACACTTGGAACTAGAATTTGTTCCTCAAGAACAAACTCCGAAGAAAAGGAATTTCTTGGCGACGATGAAATAAGAATAAGAATTTACGTTATGCTTATCCTTCATCAATTAAATTGATGAGAAACAACGGATTTCGCATACTACTTATTCTCGTTGGAAAGATTAAAAGGGAGATATAGCGTCAAAACTTGCGGAAGTCTTCATGAACCACCGGTAGGATTTGGAAAGAACGACTTAATTGATTGGTAAGATAACAACAGAAAGAATCTTGAACGAACCACCGTAAGAATTCTAAAAATAGACTGACGAAGGAGGATGACTCACCGGGAAAAATAGGAAAAGCACGAATATACATGAGGAAATCAAGATGCAATTGAAAGAAGAGATCGCGAGCTGATTGAAGCATACTTGAACGCAGCACCGGAAGAATATGGAGACGAACGAAAAGGCATGAATATAGAATAATCGGAGAACGGATTAGAAAACTTAGAACGACGAAATATTCTGACAAGAAGACCTCCGGATAAATGAGACGGAAAAACAACTCCTGAAATACTCCGGATGGGTGAAAAGAAATGCACGCCTAGAAACAATTGGATAGGCTAACATCGAGTTAGCACTGCGAATCACCGGAAGAACGGGCAAGATTTAAGAGAAATTCTACTACGGTCTTCGAATGTTGAGAAAGATGACGAGAAACAAAACCAAAATTGTTGAGATACTCCGGGAGAATGAAAAGCGAAGAGGTTAAGCCAACAATGAAAATAATTTGAAATTGATCTTGGAAAGCGTCTGACTGATGAACTTCATTCTTACGTCAGACTTCGAAAAGGATTTGAGAGTATCTCCGGAAAATTAGAAGAGTCAGGTAAGATCCTGGGAAAAGACCTGTGGGTTAGGCCCACTGAAAAGAAACACCGTTGAGAAAGGATTGTTGATCAGATAGACGATGCCCCGAAACAATAGAAATATTTGAATGAGGTGACAACCTCGAATTAATTCGAACACAGACGAATCTCCTGAGATGTCTTCATCACTCCGGAACGATTAAATGACGAGAGGGGAACGAGCAACGGAACATATTTGAGCCGAGGAAAGAATATGGTTACTACCGAAAAATTGGAATTGAATCCACCGGAGAAGAAAAAGAGATGAAGAATGTCGAACGGGGCAAAAATTCACCGGTTGAAATAATTGAGGGAAGACTGAAGAGGCTCCGCACGAATGAAATAGATGCTCGAATAGCGGCTCAGACTCCGGGAATAAAAGGGTGGGAGGGCGGGAAAAACAGCGGCAACTTGGAAGGGGAAATCGACGAATAGCTTTGAAGAGAAAAGCACCGGTTGAAATAATTGAGGGGAGAATGCAAAGATTTCGCACGAGTGGAATGGATACTCGATTACAGACTCCGGTTCCGAGAAGAAAAAGGGTGGGCGGGTGGGAAAAACAAGGACAACTTCGGACAGGGAAACAACATCGGAAGAGAAATAACTGAGGACTGATCTCGCAAAAGATGACGAGGATCGAAAACACTCGAAGAGAAATGCGCCGGATTGAAAAGAGGATGGACAACGAACGAAAACTAACCACGTGATCCTGAAGAAAATTTGAAGGGGAAGAGGAATAGTTCAAAACACCTACGTCAAGATTTCTCACCAGAGCGACGAAGGGGCTGAGGAGTAAAAAGAATTCCTACTCTCCGATATAACTAGACTCAGAAAAAGTTTTCTTCTAGACTCAACAACGGCCAAACTACATGATCAATCAGGGGGGGGCTCCTAGGGTCGGTCGAGGCTCTGATACCAACTTGTCACGCCCAATATGCGATACTATCCTAAAGAGACTCGAAGGCCCCACCAAGGATAGAACCGCATATTGAAACGCTTTTGCAAGGTGGGTATCATTACATCAACATTACATAATATTTGGGGATACATACAAGGCATACAAATGCCGCAAGAATACATCAATACATAAGAACAACATCCGACTACGGATGAAACATAAACAGAAACTCAAACGACATCCACCCTGCTAGCCCAGGCTGCCGACCTGGAACCTATCCCCTGATCGAAGAAGAAGCAGAAGAAGAACTCCAAAACAAGACATAGCAACAATCTGTCCAAAACAGCAACTATGCATAAAGCAATCACCAAAGCAATATGCTACAGCAACTCAACATGAAAACAAAAGGCATGGACATGATGTACAGGTAAAGCACAACAAAACATGAACACTGAGCTATCTCCAGAAATCACTAGAACATGCTCAAAAGGACATGGCAAGATTGCAAAATAATAACAGATTCACAGACTTGAGAGAAATTACTGGACATGGCAGAAATAACATCAGGTAGCAATGTTCAGAGCACGATATCAACATGCTACAGGAACTTAACATGGCAAAACAAGGCATGGCATGAATCTACTCAAAGCATATAACATGTCCCTTACTGACCGTAAGCCAAAAAGGACCAGAAGATATGATGGCAAGCATGTAAACATAGCAAGTTTCGTTATCAGGTTCCAGACTTAGCAGAAAACAGAGCATGGCAGAAATATTAATATGTAGGCCTCTTTGTGAGCTTGATGCACTCACTACAGAGCAATGCACTACAAACCAAGTACACCTACAGCAAGATGGCATGTTTATGAAGCTAACCATGGCAAGAACAATAGCATAGCATGTATGGATCCATTACAATAAGCTTGGCAAAAATGAATATCATGTTAAGAATCTGCCAGAAATATTTTATAGCAAAAGTAGAGCAAGATTAAGTCATGCTATGGCACTCCATAATTGCAAACAAGGGCAGGAATGGATCAATTACAACAATATCTACAAAACATCCTTACTGAACATCTCCAAAATATGCATGGATATCTCTGTAGCATCAAGTTTACAAGGCAACAAAATTACAGCAGACAAGGACTTAGAGAAAACACTAAGTCCCTGAAACCAGAAATATTACGGAGCCTACTTTGCATGCTTGTGCTGGTCACCACAGAGATCACAAAAATACATGGACTACACCACTAGAAACATGGCATGGCATACTTCAAAACACATGTAGAGCTCATGCTCAAAAGATGCACAGATTTAATGATACAAAAATGACAAATCTCCAAGTTCTGATAAGAGCCAGAGAAGAAAACAACTATCCCTCTTCCAACAGAGATTTGGGCATCAAGATGACCTCTAATGAACATGGTGCAATTGAACAAAAAGAAGAGCATCACGAGACGAACAATTTGACATATCATACATGCAAAATGGAGCTATATGCACGGAGTTATCGCATCGGGAACAGAGGCACATGCTGATGAATTTCCAGGACTTGGAAGAAATTTGGGGGGCGAGAAAGTCAACTCACACAGAGAGAGAGAACCAGATCGGGGGAGCTCGGTGGCGGCGATGGAGCTGGAGCCGAGGGAGCTTGGGGGGGAGGAAGGAGAGGCCGGCGAGGGGAGGATCGGAGCCGGCCGGAGTCGAGGCGAGGAGCGGCGGCGGCGAGGCACCGGCGGCGG
>NC_057799.1:273931270-273935265 GCF_018294505.1 Triticum aestivum | reverse complement strand
GGGACGCGCGCGATGGACAGGTGGCGGCGGCGGATTCGCGGAGGACGGCGGCTGGACGTGTCCGATGGCGGCGCGGACATGTCCGGCGGCGCGAGGGGAGCGGAGCTAGGGTTAGGGTGGAATTCATCCGCGAATTTCGGGGGAGGGGTGTTTATATAGGTAGAGGGAGCTAGGAGAGTCCAAACGAGGTGCGGTTTTCGCCCACGCGATCGTGATCGAACGACCGAGAGCATGGCAGGGACTTAGGGGGGTTTTGGGGCTGTTTGAAAGGGGGTTTTGCTGCAATGCCAAAACGGACTTCGCGGTTACCCGGTTAACCGTTGGAGTACCAAACGACCTCCAAATGGAACGAAACTTGACCGGTGGTCTCCGGGTGGTATACTAGGGCCACTTGACAAGCCTCGGTCCATTCCGAGAAAGTTTGACACCCGCACACGAAAAGAAGACAAGAGGGGGCGCCGGGTGACAACGGAGTGCCGGATTGCAAAACGGACAATGGGGAAAATGCTCGGATGCATGAGACGAACACGTATGCAAATGAAATGCAGATGATGACATGGCAAAATACAACACACAAGCAAATGACAAGGCAAGGACGGCGAACAACTGGCAGACACCTGTCGCATCGGATCCGGGGCGTTACACTCATGCTCGTCGTCTTTGAGTTTGGACTTCGAGAAGTGTGCTTGGGGTGGAGAAGCCGTGGCCTTCATGAGTTCTTGTTCCGCCTTGAGAGCACCAATGTAGTTGTCGTCGAGGGACTTGTAGTTCTCGAGGAAGATGGTCTTGGAGATGGCATTGTTCAATCCCATCATGAAGTGGAACTTCATTGACATGGGGTCGTCCACGCCGGCTCGTCGCAAGGCAATCTTCATCTCCTTGAAGTACGCGTCGATGGACTTGGATCCTTTGTTGGTGTTCTCCAATTGGCGTAGAAGTTGTTCCGTGTAGGTTGGAGGCACAAACTCTCGCCGCAAAGCTTTCTTCGTCTTGGGCCAACTCATGTCGTAGGTTTCCGAAGGTGTGTGAAGCCACCATGTCGAGCGTAGTCGTGGAAGTTTCTTGTGGCGCACTTCACTTGATCTTCGGGAGGAACTTGATGTAGCTTGAGGTAGTCGTCCATTAGGTGCTCCCACTCGAGATACTCCTCGGGTTCTTGAGTCCCATAGAAAGGAATCTCATGGTCGGTGTCGAGGTCGTAGTAGCTTGTGGAAGTCGTGGACTTGAGCTTGGGGAGCTTCTCTTGAGCGTAGTCTTGAGGTGCTTGTTGGCGAAGATGCCGCATATCCGTAGGCGAAGATGCCTTGAAGACGCTTGGCGAAGATGCCAAGGGAGATGGTGAAGGCGTTGAGCGGTTTTTGGTGTAGAGCTCTTGACCTTCACGTTCTTGGTGGTGATGGTGTCGATGCCAATGTGACCATGCCGGAGATGGTAGCTCGGAGGCATGTGCTCTTGAGCGTCTTCTCGAAGATGAGGAAGATCGCTTGTAGGATTTGATGAGGGATTGGATCTCCTCCATTTGAGCTTGCATCTTGGCGTCGAAGTTGCCGTTCGTGGCATCGAACTTGTCGTTGTTGTTGTAGACCGAAGGTGAAATACCTTGCCTATCCATCACAAGACTCGAGCAAATATTAGTGGGAGAAAGAGAAGAACGATACCAAATGTACCTTGACCGATGTTGAAGATGGATCAATGATCACTCAATGTGTAACAAGGAAATAGCACAATTGGTACCAATTCATGTCGGTTTCTCACACCTACACAAGTAAGGCTTATAGTGGAGCTCGGTGAAGATAGTGGCACAAAAAATTTGATGCAAAATGTTAGCAAGAGTCAATAATGTTGAAAAAGATTCACAAATTCGCAAGTGAAACAAGTAGACCGATAGCAAAGAATGGCACACGGAAACACACACACGGATAGATAAATGGGGTCGTGCAACCAAGGAATGAGCACAAAATGCGGAGTCCACGGAAAACGCTCGTGTTGCACAACTCAAGAGAGACGCTAGCACGATTGCTCAATAGGTGGATACGACACTTGTGCACAACCTATGATATGCAAAATGGATAAACTTCTATCCCAAGTATGCTATGTATGTATGGTTCCCGGTGTTTCTCTCAAGACGATACAAGATGATCGGATAAGACAATCGTATATGCAATGTGGTATGATGCTATGGCACTTGCTTACAAGCTTCTTTGCTCTTATCTTTTGCTTAAAAGCTTATTGTTATTTTTTGTATGTATGGCCACTTTGCAAAATGCACAAACCAAGATAGCAATAGTGTGTATGCGGGAACAAACTTGTGACACAAGAGATGATATGATACCAATATGGTATGGTATGTATGCTATGGGAAGTATGATCACTAATGTGCACAAGTAACGTTGCCGGCAATACTCGAATGGCTAGTCTCGATAGGCAAGTGACGCAAAATGGGCTAGGGGTTATCAATGCAATTGCAAGGGGAATATACAATGGTGTCGTCGAGGTTACCGTCCTTGGAGATGATGAGTGGCGGTGGTCTTGATGTAGATACCAAGATGATGGAGACTCGTCCCTAAGTATCCGAAACACCTTAGGAAATGGAAAAACCACAACTCAAAATCTCAAGGACAAAACTCAAAACGGTGGTAGTGGAAAGCGGTGGTGGTTTTGCGGAAGCTCAATGGGATTGCGGAAATGCAGTGATGGGTTTTGAGACGCAATGCGGAAGTCGAGGGTAAGGTGGATGGACTATACACGGTGTCGGAGTTCGAAATACGGTCCCTAAGTAGCCGAAACACCTTACGAGACACAACTCACAACACAAACAAAATTGGATTAAGTGGTGGAAGTGTATGGTGGGTAAGCCTATGCGGAAGTTATGGTGGCGGTTGATGAAGAAGCAATCATCCCTAAGTAGCCGAAACACCTTAGGAGACTCGAATCACAACTCAAACAACCACAAATGCAAAGGGAACCAAATTGGTTAGGTTGCGGAAGTCGGTGGTGGCAATTCGGAAGTTGTGGTGGAAGCCCTAGGCAAAGATGCCAAAGTTGTCAAAATTTGATGGAGTCAAATGGTGATGGGACCTATCTAGAGGGGTAGAGGATGTCAATAGCTACTCAACGAGCTAAAGAACACGAAAATCGGACTCCGGATGTGGAAGTTATGCACAAAACGGTGAAACGGAAAAGCTGAAATGTACACGGGTCGGACATCCGGGGCTTTGGCCGGATTTCCGGGACCTGATGATAGAGGCAAAGGTGTCCCGTCTTTCGATGAGATGATGAATATCGCTTTGATGGAAGTCGACTTTGACGATCCGACTACGAACGTGCGAGGACGTCGCGCCTTAGCAATCGCTAAACCAACTCCGAGAGGTTATCGACCACGCCGGAGCACGATCAACCTGACCACGAGGGTCTGTTTCCTGCGAGCAAACGAAGAACAGGCAAGAAACTGAGATTGCAATCTGGATATTGCGAATATAAGATGAAAGCTTTATTGATCAAGGTGGGGTTCTTTGACGCCTTTTCTGGTCGCTGAACACAAACGAAGTACGCGAAGTTGCAGCTATGGCGAACTTTTAATCTAAACAAAACCCAAAGTCTAAACGACGCCCTAAGGGCTGTATATATGGAGGAAGAGGGGGGGGAACTTCGTGGCCCTTGAGGAAGGGGTCCGAAACCAACCCTATCTCTTGTTTCCCCACACATACGGACTCTAAAAACAGCCTATACTTATGTATTTCGAAATTACATGGGCCTGGCCCAATAATAAGGTGACGCAGCACCTAGAATAGCCTCTGGACGAAAGTTATGAAGTAGCATCTTGTATATTTCGTCCAAGGCTTCATGCACGCATTATGGTGGCTTCAACGTCCTGAAATCATCACTTGTAACTCCGTTCTTGTTCCCCATGCGCATGCCATCATCTCCATGCTTGTTCTTGCTCCAATGTTCATCCTTCTCAAAGCTAGGCCCTTCATTTGTAAGCAAAACAAATG